>NC_057809.1:449430759-449574999 GCF_018294505.1 Triticum aestivum | reverse complement strand
TTGGCAAAACAAGCTTGGCGTATTCTTGAGAATCCAGAGTCCTTATGTGCTACCGTGTTGAGAGCTAAGTATTTTCCCGGCGGTGATTTGTTGAATACAAAGTTAAAGAAGGGTTTCTCTTTTACTTGGCAAAGTATTATGGCAGGGGTTAATTGTCTAAATCATGGTTATATATGGTGCTTTGGAAATGGTCAAAATATTGATATTTGGGAAGATGCTTGGGTACCGAATTGTGCAAATAGAAAAGTAATCACACCTAGAGGAGTAATTTGATCTCAAGGGTATCTGATTTAGTTGGCCCTGTTACTAATAATGGGGACGAAAATCTAGTTACACAAATATTGTGGCCAGTTGACACACAACGGGTCATTGCAATTCTGCTTTCCCAACATGATATGTTAGATTTTGTTGCTTGGAACTATTCAAAAAATGGAGTGTTTTCTATTCGATCAGACTATGTTGTGGAATGGGAACACAAACACGGGAGAAAACTTAGAAGAACTGATGATATGGGACATTTAACTATTAATTCTGTTGGAGTAAGATCTGGAAGTTATATTGTCCAGCGAAGGCAATTTTTTTCATATGGCACACGTTGCACGCCACTCTTCTTTATAGAGTTACTTTGGCGAATAGGCACATAAAAGCTCCTCGGTTGTCCTTCTTGTCCCTTAGGACCAGAGGATACACAACATATGTTATTCCAATGTCAGAAAACAAAGGAGGTGTGGAGAGTGCTGGGACTGGATCAGGTCATTAAAAGAGCTTGCGAAGTTGATTATGCCGGTGAGGCAGTCGTTGAATTTTTACTCTCTATACATGAACATGAGCTGACTATCTTGGGTATTCGGAATGTTCATGAGTTGATTGCAAATATAACCCGGTATTTATAGTGGGAGAGGCGAAAATTGATCCATAAAGAGAAAACCCAAGATGCCAATCAGATTTTTATGGGGATTCATGCTATTAAGTTAAACTATGTTATGGCCATATAACCGAAGGCTACTATGAAAAAGGTGGATGGATACAACCTCCAAGGGGGTTTGTAAAACTTAATGTAGACGTCTCTTTTGATCACGACCTACTTAGAGCATCTCCAGCCGCGCCTCTAGAAAGGCCTCCCCAGGCGATTTTTTCGCGCCGACGCAGAAAAATCGGCCCAGTCGCGCCCCCAGGAGCCCGATTTTCGCCGGCCTGGGCCAAAATTAGCGCCGGCGGACCCAGGCTGAACCCGGCGCACTGGGGAGCGCTCGGGGACGCCGGGGCGAGCGTTTTTGGCGCGAAAGAGCCGCAGGCCCGCCGCGTCAGCGACACCGCGCGTCGTCTTCCCCCCACGCCTCGGTTTCTCGCGGGGAATCAATGGCAAGGCTGCCGCCGGTCAGCCTTACCATTGAGCGGCAGCCTTGCCATTGATTCCTCACGGGCGGCGCGTCACGGGACGGCGCCGATGCCTCCCCTCCCTCGCACACGTACACACGGGCGCGGCGCAGCTATATAAAGCCGACGGCTTCCCTCGCCTCTGGCCACACCAGCCCTATCCCTAGCCGCCCTAGCCGCCGAGCTATGCCTCTCCCGAGAGCCGCCGCCGAGCCCCCCTCTCCCGAGTGCCACCGTCGAGCCCTCGCTCTCCCTCCCTCTCCCGATGGCCGAGCGTTTCCCCGGAGATGAGGCGGTGGCCAACGGCTTCGGCCACCGCTCGCTCCGCGAACCGGAGTCTTGGCTCCTGTTCCAGGCGAACATCCCGGCGCCGCCGGACATGCGCGCTGGGCCGACGGGCTGGAAGCTCAGCAACGGAGGAGTGCCCATTCCTCCGTTGCCCGACGCCGTGGCCAAACCCGGGTACTTCGCCGAGGAGGTCGACGTCGTGCGCGCCTCCCTCACCGCCGCCCAACTCCCCCTCCCCCAGTACGCCACCGACAACCATGCAGCTTGGGCGGCGTACTTCGAGCGCCGTCAGCAGCAATGGCTGGCGTCCACCAACGGCGCGGCGGTGGTCGGCGGCATGAAGAACAGCGAGGGGCATCGCTTGTGGTGGGGCGTTCCCGGCCGCACACTCGAGGGCGTGCTGACGCACCTCGAGGGCGGCAACGACCCGCCGTTGGCGTACCCCCCGGCGAGGGCGGCCGCCCAGGAGCACCAACGACGCGACGAGCCATGGGCGCCAAGGAGGTTCGGCTCCTCCTCTTCTTCCTCCTCCTCGCGCTCTTCCTCGCACTCCTCCGGCACTCTGGCGCTGCTCGGCGTCAAGGCCGAGCCCGTGGCGGAGTCGCCTCGGCCGGCGCAATCGCAGCGCCGGCATCGTCATCAACGAGGGCGGCCGGCGCGCCTCCTCATCGGCTCCTCCTCCGCGCTTTGTCAAGCCAAAGACGGAGCCGGGGCTCGCGCCGGTGAAGGCAGAGCCGGGGCTCGCCGCCGTGAAGACGGAGCACGGCGAGGTCGAGTGCGACGACGACGTGGCCCTTGAATGGGCACGCAAGGACTCCCTCAAGATGGCGATGGAGCGCCAGTGCGCCGCCCTGCAGCGCTTCGCGGAGCGCCGCCGGGGCCCCGACGAAGGAGGAGTCGTCGTCATCGACGACAGTGACGATGATGACGCGCCGCCGCCGCCACCAGTCCACCATGGCGACGCCGGGTCCAGCAGGGGCACCCACGTCAAGGAGGAGAAGGCTGACGACGAGGATGGCGGCGAGGACGGCGACTACTCAGTGTTCTGCAAGTTTCTTTTAGATTAGTTTATTATATATTTGCTATGTAATGAAAATCGGCGAACTTTGTCCAAATATATGCCCAAGTTGGCCGAAATTTGTCGTGTTTAGCCGAACTTCGCCGAACTGTGCCGAAATTTGCTATACTTTTTTTATTTAATTGTGCCTGGGGCGGGCCTGGGGCCGGCGGTTGGGGACCAACTTGCCCCAGGCCCATTTTTTGCGCCGGCTCACCCCCAGGCGGCGAATTTAGGCGCCCCCTGGGAGGCCAACGGCTGGAGATGCTTTTAGGGACACGAACGACGCTGTTTCGAGGGACGATAAAGGAAACTTCAATGCAAGAGGGAATTAGAGAATTCATTGGTGCACAGATGTCCTGAAGGCGTAAGCTTTGGCGCTCAGATGTGGTCTATCCGTTGTTCAAAGGGCGGGTTGCAAGCGTCTCATTATTTTAACTCAAATACTCTGGAGGTAATTGAAATCATGAACAACGAAGGACGGATGGCGAGTACAACGGCGGCAGTGTTTGATGACTGTTACTTTTTGGCTTATGATTTTTCCGTTATTAGATTCGAGCACCGTAATAGAAAAGCCAATAAGGTTGCCCATAAACTTGCTAAGTTAGCTAAGTTTTCTTCAACTTTTGACTGGCTTGAGGAGCCTTTGAGTGAATTGTACCCCTTCTAATAAATGATGTAATTGTTATTAAAAATGAATAAAGATCTGTGTTTTTAAAAAAAAAGAAAAAAAATGAGAAGTAGTATATGAGGAGGAGGATGAGGGCTAGAAGGCCTCGGTTAGTAGTAGCTAGCAATGTTGAATAGCGACATTGCATATGCTTAGTATTTTACAAATGTTTTTTAACGGCATTTCAAGTCATAAAATATATGCAAACGGATGAATTTTGACCACTCTTATAAGCAACTCGAATGTATTTATGTTCTTAATCAACTTTAGTTTCAAATTACTTGAATTTCTCACTGTTTGATTGCCTAAAATGGCATCTACAAATTTCAAACGAAAACCAAAAGAAAAGAAACAAATAGAAGTCAAATAATGGAAGCTCTGTTATGGCGGCTCTGTGTTTGCGTGCTGCCTCAGCTGCCTCCAAAAAATTATAAAGTGCACTCCATACACGTTACGTGCAAGCTGTGAAAATGACGACTCTGTTAGGGTTAATCTTACAAAAAAAAACATGTAGCATTTCAATGTAGTGTCCTCGAGAAACTCCCACATTTATAAGAAGTCTTTTCATTTCAGTGGTGTTGTTAAACCTTTAGGGCCTCTTTGACTCAAAGGATTTTTGAAGGATCCTGCATTCGCGAGTTTTTCCGTTCGTAGGCAGCTTCCTGCATTCATGCTGGTCTAGAGCGGACATGACTGCTCAATGGAGCCGGCATTGAAGCGATTCACAAGACGAGAGCGTCACCTGTTGCTCATTTGTGTGTATGCTTTCTATTCGCATTGAAACAACATCTATCTGCCCGACTACCTTCATTAAACTGACGCGTGTGCCGAGAAATCTACTCCAGCACTCCGAGTGTCACATGTCAGTTCCTGTGCCGATCGACATTAAACATCTCTCCAGCCCGCTCCACACATCTGCCCACTATACAAAAGTGTCCATGCACCGGGCAAGAACCACACCTCACCTCACGCTCTCTCCACATCCTCGTTGTACAACACCCGCCATGGCCTCCGGTAAATAGAAGATGGAGTCCTCCGACATTGCAGCTGCCTAGGTTATCCGGCGAGTCAGCTCAATGCAGGTTGGCTTGCCGGCGAACCCTCTGAATCCGGCGCCACCATCATCCTATCGCCACTCCCTCCTCGCCCGTCCAGATCCAGGCCGGACAACGCCGTGTCCCGGCAAATCCGCTGCGAGCAATGGCAGCAACGCGTCAGGCAGGTGGGGAAAGAAGTCATGTCGGCGGAGGTCGGCACGTCTACCGCAACGGCAGACAGCGAGGAAAAGTAGATAACGGGAGGCCGTCGCCACTTGGGTTCCATGAAGGCCACCGCCGCCGCGTCGCCGGGTCACACAACCGGTGTCTTGCCTGGTGAGCGGGGGCGTAGACCACGGCGACCGTCTTCCCCAGCTCAAAAACCAACCCTGATCCATGCTTCACGGAAATGAAGAGAGGCTGTATATTCTTCCCCTCTCGCTGAAGCATATCTCTACATGGTTCCTGACAGTCTGATGAGTGGGCTGGCCATAGAGTAATTTTACCTCATCCTGGTAGAGTTTAGTTAAAATATGCCCGAAATGTAAATGTTTTTGTTTGATTACTTTAAAGCAGATTTGAAATGTATGTGTTTTGGATGGCCGGCTCCCGCATTCGTGTCCGTGGACTAATTTCTTCATCCGCAGACGAATGCGGTGTCTAGTTTGCAGGTCAGCGTTGGAAATGCCCTACCCATCTTCTCCTTATGTTATGGACATTGCAGACCGTAAACAGCTAACATACAATTTTTGTAATCGTGACATGGAAAGTGTACCGATGGATCACTGCCTCAATAGTACAGTATGTCGTAGACTCCGTCCAGAGCACACTATCGGTGCCAAAGTTGCCTGCGTCTAGAGAGAGCGAAAGAATACTGTGTGTGTCCGTACATACTCCGGGAGACCAACTGGGTGGTCGGCAGAAAAAGTATGACGGGCGGAATTTGAGGAATTCAAAGTGAAGTATACCACCGGAGAGAGAGATAACGTAGAGAGAGAGAGAGAGAGAGAGAGAGAGAGAGAGAAAAGGAGGTGTAGGGCACGCGGCGTGTCGTGTGCAGTAGAGAGGATCTCTGTCCTGTACTGCTCCTGGCAGTTTTGTTGCGGAGCGAGGTGATGGGATAGTGTGAGGTCAAATCACCAAAAGTACTGGAAAAGGCCTTCCCTTCTTTATAACTGCATGCATGCCCTGCCTCCTCTCCCTCTCCCTCTCCCTCTCTTTCTGTGTGCCCGCAACAACTCTCCTCTGTATATTCGGTTATTTACCGCCCAACAACTCAATGCATGTCATGTGAGCTTTCCGTCGCGGCAAAGGTTCCCATGACATGTACTCCTCCTACTAGAACTACACGGCTACAGCAAAGCAAAGGTGGCACCAAGCGTCGAAGATGCCACTCCTACTAGAACTACATGGCTACACCAAGCAAAGGTGGCACCAAGCGAAGATGCCAACAATACGTTGTAGTACCTTCTGCTTGACACCACTCTATAGATGTCGCTAGCTAGGGCAACTGTCGCAGGCATTGGCTACTGCAGCCACTCTCCCAGCAGCTCTACGTCGATTGGAGTGGGTAAAAGGTTGCGTCGCATGCAAATGCAAAGCACGCATGCACGTAGTACGTACGTATGTACACGTATATGTACATTGCGGATGCATTTATATAGCGGTACGCTGCAAAACTACTTCGCCATCATAGTATTTCATGCATTCCAAGTCCAAAAGAAAAGTACGTGCTCTTTCCGGTCCGCTTCCATGGTCGGGCGCTTCGGCCCAACGAGCGAGGCCAGGACGACTAACGGAAACGGGTTGTTGATCGGCGCGCGAAAGCTACGTGTCCATGCATGTACGCGCACCCAGCTAGCACATATCCGTTTCCTTTGGCTTTCTTTTTCGCTTGGTTCCCTGCGCGGCTCCTGTGCACTGTGCTCGCTCGTTGAATATCGCTCGACCGTCTTCCTCACCAGTGCTCCTGCCACCCTCACCCACACCTCTGCCGCCTGCGCGCGCACTGTACTCCTGCCGGCTGCTTCTGGCCGCGGCCGCAGGCCGGCTTCTCTCGGGAACAGCGACCGCGGCCGCGCCTACTGCTCGTCTACATGCATGATCGTCTTTTTTTTTTCTTTGACATGTGCATGATCGTCTTTTACCGTGAACGTTTCACAACGGGTAACTCCTGTTAGACTTGGACCAGTGAATAAATGGGTCACAGAGCGCACGCGAATCTCTCGAAACAGACTTTTATCCTACTTTATAGATAAAGCAAACGTTCATACAACCACTTCTCAATCGGTCATAAAAGAAAATTACTGAGGCCACAACACAAACACGCCCAAATGAAAAAGGAAGAAACATAAAAGGCCACCAGGGGCAAGCTATGAAGCAGGCAAACGGTCAGAGAGCCGACACGCAGAAGCCAGCAGAGCATCCAAATAGAGCTGAAACCGGTCACGGTCTCTCGGCCTAACGAGTGGATGTCAGTGCTGCAAGAAGGCAAGAAATTTGAAGAACGAGTCAGAAGCACGCCGTGGGAGCACCCGCTCAATCACCATCTTATTGCGAGTAGTCCAAAGAGTCCACATCATAGCCACGAAGATGAGCCAGAACAGTCGGCGCTTACGGCCAACCTGAGTGGCCCTTACCTGCAGAAACTCTGCAAGGTCATGGGCCTCCCACTCCGGTCCCAGAGCCTCACGAACAAAGCACCAAAGTGCCTGCGCTGCTGCGCATGAGAACAGAATGTGCGTTCCCGTTTCCGGGACGAGGCAAAGGGGCAAAGGCCATTGCCCGGACCATGGCGTTTCAGCACCTCGGTCCCCGAAGGTAAACGATCTCTGAGAAGCTGCCATACGAAAATCTTGATCTTCAGGGGCATCGGTGGCTTCTACAATGGGGATAACCACTGGAGAAACGGCAACCAGCAAAGCGCCTGATAAACCGAACTAACGGAGAATTCTCCCAAAGGAGAAAGACTCCAAGAAACAATGTCAGGGTCCTGGGACAGAGGAAGAGGGACTACTTCCCTCAAGTCTGTCCATTCCTGTACCTTGGTTGGTCCGAATGAGCGGCGGGACATAATATTTCATCCCTCATCCAAAGCAGTCGCATATACCAGAACAACCGGGTCGTCAAATCGCAAAGAGTCTCAGAAACCGCATGCGAAGAGGCTCTCCATCAAGCCAGGGGTCCAACCAAAAGTGGATCCCAGACCCATTGCCAACCGAGAACCGTAAACCCAGCTTAATCTCATCCTTGGTGGCTTGGATAGATTTCCAAAACTGGGACCCAACCGAGTGTGAGCAAGCCAAGAGGGGCTGGCCCTGCAAGTACTTGGACTCAATCAGCTGCAGCCACAAACCTCCATCTCCCCACAAGATCCGCCAAACCCAACGAAGCGTGAACGCAACGTTCATATGGCGAGACACAGGGATGCCCAACCCCCCCTCGGTACTTCGGCAAGTAGATGTCAGCCCATTTCACCATATGGTACTTAGGCCGACTATCTCCTGCTTGCCAGAAGAACCTAGCCAACTCCTTGTCAAAGGAACTATGCACACCTTCGGGCAAGATGTACATCCCCATCATATACATGAGGTGGTTGGCAAGGTTAGAGCTAATGAGGACAGTTTTGCTTTCTTTAGAAGTGAACCTACCGCACCAGGGCTCCGCACGGGACGCTACTCGTCCCACAAGCGGATCATACCCACTCACCAAAATCCTGGACTCAGCCAGGGGCATCCCCAAGTAAGATATGGGGAATGAAGCCAACCTACAATTGAGGTTATCCGCGATCCTGTGCTGCTCAGCCTCCGAGTAGCCAAGGACCACAACCTCGCTCTTATCAAAGTTAATCTTAAGTCCAGACATTTCCTCAAAGTAGAGCAAAAGGAACTTAAGATTAACAATGTCCGAATCCGAGCCTTCTACGATAATCATGGTGTCATCCGCATACTGCCAGTGGGTAACACCCCATCTGGAATGAGGTGACTAGCGCACGCGATAGTAGGATTATTAGTTCAACATGATTGTCGTGTAATCTTTAGAGCAACTCCAACGGGGCGACCCAAACGGACGCGCGCTTTGTCCGCTTTTCGTCCGTTTGGGTCGGCCAAGCGGACGTGCGCTTCCACATTCTCAAATGGGTCGGCTTGACCGCCCAACGAAAGGCTGACCCAAATGTGCCGGCTTGAAAAAAAACAGCTTGCACAAAATAAACATAATTAAACATAAGTGGCCGGTCAACCGCCAGCCAAAGTCCACTTAAACCTAATTAAACATTAATTAAAACATAAAAAACTGTGCTGCCCAGCACGCTTCCCTAGACATCGTCGACCTTGCCCTTGACATCGACGCCATCGTCGCCATCGCCGCGGGTGAGGTCGAAGAAGACGGGAGCAGGGCCAGCCCACCCGAACGCCGCCTGGTACGCTGCCACGACAGCCTCCTCAGGCATCTGCTGGGGCAGCGGCATTGCGGCTAGCCGCGCGCGCTCCTCCTCCTCCTCGAGCCAGAGCGCCTCCGCGTCGTGTTGGAGCAGCGCCTCGTAGCGGATCTGCCGCTCGCTGTCGGCCTACTCCTGGCGGAGCTAGTGCGCCTTCCAGCGCTTGAGGTGGGCCGACTCCTACGCGGGCGTTGCGACAAACTGGACAGGAGGCGCGCTAACCCACTCGCGGTACTGCCCCGTCCACGTGTAGGCCTCCTCCGGCCAAGTGGGTGGAGGTAGGGTGCGCTTCCTGATCGGCTCCGGCTCTGGCTCCGGCTTGGGCTCGACGGGCGGCAGCGGTTGCGGTGGTGACACGAAGAGCGGGGTGTGGACGGAGTCGCCCACCGTCGACAAGGCAAGGGCTTGCTCCAGCCCATCCCAGTGCGCATCCTCCTCTAGGCGGCTAGCCTCCAATGCATGCTACAGGGCCTCCTCGAGGGCGGCTTGGTACTCCGCCTCCGCTCCCATGTCCTCCAGCTCTACCTGCGGGGGCGGCGGTGGGAACGGTGGCGATGCCTACACGCCGTTACTCCTCATGTTCGATGGCGAACCAAGCCTCCCAGTTGGGAGAGTCGGCGGCATACTCAGGCAGCTGACGCTGCTCTGGCATGATCTGCGCACTGCGCCTTCGCACCTCCTCGTCAGCACCGGGATTTGCTGCACCAGGATCCGTCGCAGATCCAGGTGCCGGTGGTGCGCAGCTTGACGTTGGGGTAGGGCAGCGGCTGCATGTACTCCCAGTGCCACCCCTCTTGGTGCACCGGGATGTGCAGGCACCGGCGACCAGGGCGGAAACGCGCCGGCGGCGGAGGAGGAGGGAGAGGAGGACTACAGGAGGATGAGGCATCGGGGGTGCCATTGCCCTTGCTGCCGCTGCTGCCGCCGAAGAGACCCATCGCTTGCTAGGGTTTGTTGTCGCCGTGAGAAAGGAAAGGGAGTGGTGGTAGGGGGGCAGATGTGGACGGAAGTGGATGAGGCCGGCCCCCGCCGCACATGTGCTTAAAAAAGGATGCTTCCACTGGCTGACTAGTGGGCCCACTATCGGTGCTCATCATAAATAAGACGACGGGCGACGGTTGGCTGTCCTACAGGTGGGGACTTGGCAGACGCCGAGGAGACATGCGATGCAATTTTGGGCCAGAAATGGGTTGGCGCGGACGCCAGGCGGACGTGATTTGTGTTTGGGTCGGCGCGTTGGGCCTCCACTTTTGTCCGCGCCGACCCAAACGGACGCAGGCGGACGAAATGGGTCGCCCCATTGGACTTCCTCTTATTGCATGTTTTTTTGCGGGTAATCTTTATTGCGTGTTGGTTAGCATACCTTTGTTTTTATCCTTTTGAATTACTACTATGTGCAGTGGCGGAGCTTGTCCCAAATAACTGGGCGGGCTAGCTTATAGAAACATCTATTGGGCTTGTGTTTTGTGGCCCAAAAATAGATATACCCTTGAAGCGAATCACATAAGTTGGGTGGGCCAGGGCCCTTTGGGCCTTGCTGTAGCTCCGCCACTGACTAACTGAACCTCATACTTTTCACTTAACGATGGATACATATATTGTCAATGGATCCAGGGGCCCGGAGCTACCTTTTTCTTTTAGGAAATTTAGGTTCAATATATGATTCCCCTTGAAAGAAGCTAGATTGGCATTAGCCATACTTTTTCCCACAATGTTGTGTTCAATTCCTTACTTTTTGGTTACAACTTACAAGGAAGATGTGCACACATTCAATATATTTGACATTCCACATTTACATGAACTATTTGACCCCTCGGATATTTTTAAAGTCTTGTTTTTCTCCCTTGAGGTATCTGCCCCCCTCCCCCCCAAAAAAAACCCTCTGCAATATGGGCATTGACAAGAAAACTCTGTTCTCTTTGGACGACGATGGTGTCAAATTTGAAAGTTTAGTCCCCCCCACGCCGCCTAATCCCCTCCTTTCGTGATGTGTGCCTCGAGAGAAAAAACTTAGTTATGGTTCGGGCGATGGTGGCATCTTGTTCATTACTTTCCTTCTTGGAGGCACTGACTTGGGGCAGGTCTGCCCCCCACCCCCACAACTTGTGTTCAAGTGGGTCGGATGTTGGTGCATGGATGTCATGGGGTGGCCTTGGCACCTAGGCGGTAGATTGCCTTTGACCTTGGTGGTCGCACCATTGTGAAACTTGGTCTCGGTTGTGCACTGATTTTCTCCTTCACCAACACCACACTGGTGTTAAAGTTCATTATCAGTTATTCAATACCCTTTGACCAAGTCGGTGATGCTTATCGGCATGCTCGTGTGCTTGGTGCCCACATATTTCCACCCTAGTCCTTGTGTTTGGTGTTGTGGAGACACTCAAATATGTGGGGTTTCTTATTGGTTTCTGTCTTTGGTTGGGTTGTGCCCATAGTGTCGCTTGACTTTGCACTGCCTTTCGATGATGTGTACAGGGCGCCAGTGTTCTGAGGTGTGATCTTGGCTAGTTAGGTTCTTCATCGTCGCACATGACTCACCTCGCCTAGCCACGATGGTATAGGTTCGACTTTCCTAAGGGTTCGGTTGGCTTCGGTTGCTAGCCTTCCCCTTCTTTTTTTAGGTTTTCCTTTCTTATCTTTGTGATGCCTTTTAGGTAGGGCATCAACCCCGTGTAATCATTTTTATTTTTCTTTGTGCCTCACTTGCAACCTCTAGTAATCAGCTACCCACTGTCTTGTTGTGCCTTAATGAATTTTTGGTGGGTACGGTATTTTGAGACTTAAGAAGAAAGTGTGTATAAAAACTCACCAAGTCTCGAAGTGATAACGGGCAATGCACAATACCGAAGAGGCTAGCAAAAGATGGATAGGTGAAAGCGCTTATAGTACACAAACTCACATTAGTCATAAAGAACTCACATACTAATTGTGAAAGTTTATTAGCACTCGAAGCAAAGTACTACCCGCATGCCCCTAGGGAGGAGGTTGGGAGGAGTTATAATCATCACATGCTGATGTCCCATAGGGAGCACAAGAATCAATCTTTTGTGTCTTGAATGGTTTGAGTAGAATGCCTATGAATTGTTAACAATCCAAATCAGTGGTAACACTAGTAGAAAAAGGGTCAAACGTGAAGCACATTAGTGTCGGTTTATAAAAAAACGGCACTAATGTGATCAATAGTGCTGGTTCGAATGGCTATGCATTAGTGCCGGTTCGTAATGAACCTTTAGTACCGGTTCGTGCCACGAACCGGTACTAAAGGGGTGGTGGCAGGCTGGCGTCAGGCCAGGGCCCCACGAGCCCCTTTAGTGACGGTTTGTGACACAAACCGGTACTAAAGGTCTAACCTATAGTACCGGTTTGTGTCACCAACCGGCACTACAGAGTCTTAACCTATAGTCCCGGTTGAAGACACAATCCGGCACTATAGGCTAATTTTCAAACTCTACCCCCCCCCCCCGCGTGTATCGCCATTTCAGTTTTGAAAAAATCAAAAGAAAATGATAAAAACTTCAAAAAATAAAATCCTTCAAGAGGTAGTTATATTACTACATCTACACGTTAGGAAAATTTGAAAACTTAAATTTGGACATGTTTTGCAAAAAGTGTAGGGAAAATGTAAAACGGCTATAACTTTTGCATACGATGTCGGAAAAAAACGTATAATATATCAAAAAATTCAGCACGAAAATCCGCATCCGATGGAGATGGCCTACGGCCTGTTTGCAATTTTTTAGAATCCTCAAATTCCAAAAGGAAAAAAGATATGGTCAAATTTAAGTTTTTTTAAAAAAAATTGTTAAATCTGGTCAAACTACATATTCAAAAAGTATTAATGTTACTACATAATTATTCAAGAATATTAGTGTTACTAAATAATTATTTCAATTTTTTGAATTTTGGTCAAATCTGGTCAAACTATCGTCAAATTGTGGTCAAACTATGGTCAAACTTATTCAAGAAATATTAGTGTTACTAAATAATTACTGTTTTTTAGAATAATAGTTTCAAACTCAAACAGTGAAATGTGTGTGACTTCATGCTCAAGCTAAACTCCTGAGGGTTAATTGGATTGGCATCTTACTATTGTCAGGAAAACAACAAGTGCAGACTTGAAAACGAAGGAGAATAGAACCCGAAAGTTTAGCGTGCTCGGGCTGGAGTAGTGAGAGGGATGGGTGACCGGTCGAGAAGTTAGATGATTTGGAATGAGTGATCCACACTTGAGCAGTTAAGAGAGGTGATTAGAGACTAAATCACCAAATAATTCAGAAAAATAGAAAATCGAAAAAAAATAATAATTTTTTTTTTCCAAAATTTTCAATTTTTTTTAAAAAAACCTTTAGTACCGGTTGGTAACACCAACCGGTACTAAAGGTCCCCCATACCAGGGCGCGAGCTCACGCTACGTGGTGGCACTTTAGCGCCAGTTCGTGCCGAACCGGTACTAAAGGCCCTTACGAACTGGTTTTAAAGCTCCGTTTTCTACTAGTGTAAAGTAATGGAAATTATGCTGCAAGCATAACGGTAAATAATTCAACGAGAGTAAACAACTAGAATTGTAAATAAGGGACTTGAGACAGATGGGATTAAAGCCTTCTCAGGGAGTCCAGAGTCCCTTACTAAATTAACTACCCTATTTTCTCATGAGGAGAAAATTCGCTATTACTATATTATTAAGTTGTTTCCTTTCTGATTAAAGGGTGATGCTAAGAAATGGTTTAATACTGTTGCTCCTCGATGTGTGTGTTCTCCCCAGGAAATGATATATTACTTCTCTAAAAAATATTTTCCTTCTCATAAGAAACAAGCTGCCTTACAAAAAATATTTAACTTTGTACAAATTGAAGAAGAGAGTCTCCCTCAAGCTTTGGGGAGGCTTCTCCACTTACTTAATGCTTCGTCTGATGATACGTCCATTTTGCATCATGTTTTCCTATTGATATTTATTGCAATTTGAACTGTTATTTCACTTTATGATACAATTCATAAGCCTTTTCTTCTTATTTTGCAAGTTTCACATGAAGAGGGAGATTGCCGGTAGCTAGAATTTTGGACCACAAAGGGCTATATTGGAGACACCTATTCCGCACAACTTCAAATTACCTGAAAATTGACCGAGAATCATTTTGAAATATATAAAAAATATAGGCATAAGAATCAATAGAAGGGGCCCACCAGGTAGTCAGAAGCCTGCGAGGCGCGCCCCTAGACTTCTGGGGGCCCTCGCCGGCCTCCGAACTCCATCTTCTTCTATAAGGTGCTATTTGACCTAGGAAAAAAATCATAAGGAAGGTATTAGGAGAAGCACCGCCGTCTCAAGGCGGAACCTGGGTAGGAGCACTTTTGCTCTCCTGTGGAGCGATTCTGTCGAGGAAACTTCCCTCTGGGAGGGGGAAATCGGAACCATCGTCATCACCAACGATCCTCTCATCATGGGTGTCAGTGTCAAAACCAGCAGATCTCGGGTAGGGGGGCCCAAACTGTGCATTTAAGGATCGAAGGTAACAGGAGACAGGGACACGGTGTTTACCCAGGTTCGGGCCCTCTTGATGGAGGTAATACCCTACGTCCTGCTTGATTGACTTTGATGAGTATAGGGGTTACAAGAGTTGATCTACCACGAGATCGTAATGGCTAAACCCTAGATGTCTAGCCTATATGATTATGATTGCCTCTATATGGACTAAACCCTCCGGTTTATATAGACACCGGAGGGGGCTAGGGTTGTACAAAGTCAGTTTACAAAGAAAGGAATCTTCATATTCGCACGCAAAGCTTGCCATCCATGCAAAGGAGAGTCCCATCCGGGCATGGAAAAAGTCTTCCGTCTTGTATCTTCACGGCCCATCAGTCCGGCCCATGTCACATAGCCTGGACGCCCGAGGACCCCCTATTCCAGGACTCCCTCAGTAGCCCCTGAACCAGGCTCACTGACGATGTGTCCGGCGCGCAGAGTGTCTTCGGATTGCAAGACGGGTTCCTCCTCCGAACACTTCAAAAATAGCTGATCAATGTTCACTATATCCTGCTCTATTTAACAATTACAACCCACCTCCACAAGGGTATAACACTTAGTTAAAAAACATAATATGTCTTTACTGACAGCTTTGCTGGCGAGACATTACGTCCGGCCTTTCCATTATTTCAAATCATTATTAAATTTCCCGTTTCATGTTTCGAGACGCCACCTCCGGTGACACGTCTTGTCAAAACAGAGATCGTGTCCTCTTATCACGGGATTCTCATCAATACAGGCATGGGTAATCCAACCGTGCCGTCCGCACGACCCCTTGGGAATAGGCGAGTTTTAAGGCTCGTGGGGGACGCTCTATATTCACGGCATTTATAAGGATATAATAATCCACCTTTTCACCCCAAGCATTCTTCTTCCTCAGCCCACCGCCCTCGAGCTCCAGCACCCAAGCTTCGATCCCTTCCATCCCCAATAAACACTCTAGCCATGTCCGGATCTGGAACACAGGGCAAGTGGATGGCCTCCTCCGTCACGTAGGAGAACATCAAGGAGCTCCGGGAAGCGGGGTATTTAGCCCAGGAAATCGCCCATTGGCTTCCGGCCAAGAAACATATCGTCCCTACTCCGGAGCCCCATGAGAGGGTAGTATTCATTCCTCATTTCCTTCGCGGACTAGGGTTTCCCCTCCATCCTTTCGCCCGCGGCCTTATGTTCCACTACGGGCTAGATTTCCATGATCTAGCTCTGAATTCCTTCCTCAACATTTCGGCGTTCATCGTCGTATGTGAGGCATTCCTCCGCATCCCTCCCCACTTCGGCCTATGGCTCAAGGTCTTCAATGTGAAGCCAAAAGTGGTGGATGGTCAACATGCGGAGTGCGACGGCGCCATGGCAAGCAAGCTTCCCAGCGTCACTTGGCCGAAAGGCACCTTCATGGAGACCGTGAAGGGGTGGCAGCAGGGATGGTTCTATATCATAGAACCCCGCGGCTCCAAGTGGGCAGCCGCTCCAGCCTTCAGATCCGGACCCCCACTAAGGCTCACATCCTGGACCGACAAGGGTCCAGACTGGGGGTCGGTCAGTGAGGTGCTGCGGCTGCAGAAGCGCATTAAAGGCTTGATAGCGAAGGACATTACCTTCGGTGATGTGATCCAAGTGATGTTGATCCGCCGAGCACTTCCCTGCCAGCGGCGATCCCTCAGGATGTGGGAGTTCAATCCGGAAGGGCCACGGACCCTACAACAGTTCCACGGCACAATGCATAAGGGGATTTGGACGCTGCTTTTCAAGAAGCAGAAGTCGTGGCCAAAGTCATCGGACGACACTGGCCTCAACTGCAATCATCCAGCCTCCGAGGTAAGTTAAAAACCTCCGAACACCAATTGGTGCATCCATCTGAAGGAGAAGTATTGAGTAGTCTATCTCCAAATAGGTCTGGACCAAAAAGGCGGAGCAGATCAGGTGTCCGGCTTCGCTCCCCGAAAACCCAGCCGATCCTCTATTAATGAGGATGCTGGTCCCGACGCCATACCAGGCGCCGCTAAAGAAGGACAAGAAGAAGAAGAATAAGAAAGAGGAGGACACTTTGGACGCAATGTTCGGAGAAGCTAATGCCCAGTCCTCTCACGAGGGCGACGACGACGGCGAGGTGGAGGAGGAAGAAGAAGATCCTCCCTGCAAAGACAAGAAAAGGGCAGCCTCCGAAGACCTGGAGGCCGTAGCCTCCAAGAGGGACAAAATTACCCTCCCCGATGACTCGGAGTCAGACGCCGAGGCTATCCCGACACACCCTCGCCGTGCCAAGCCCCAAGCCAACTCGTAAGCAGTCCGAGATTTTTCCACATACATCCAATCTCTATGGACTATGATGATAATTCTAAGTTCTATTTTTTGTTAGTCCTGCCCGCAGTCTTCCCCAGCAATCCACATCCTCGGGGGATCTACCGCCAGAGTTGATGGAGAGAGAATCGCCTCCCCTAGCTTCCACACCACCTAGAGTTAATGACACTGAGGTGTCATCGCATAGGCCCTCCCCGGGCCTCGAAGAGATGCCGGGGGGGTTGACTTGACGGCGCCGAAGGGAAACACCTCGGCTGCCATGTCTGAAACACGCGGAGTGCGGCGGCGCCATGGTGAGCAAGCTTCCCAGCGTCACATGGCCGAAAGGCACCTTCGTGGAGACCGTGAAGGGGTGGCAGCAGGGGTGGATCTACTTCACGGAACCCCGTGCCTCCACGTGGGCCGCTCCTCCTGAGTTCAAGTCCGGGCCTCCACTGCGGCTGACATCCTGGCTCAACAAGGGCCTGGACTGGGCGTCATCCGATGAGGTGACGATGCTGTAGACGCGCATCAAGAGTATGGTAGACAAGAATACCAATCTTGATAGCGTGATCTAGGTAATGCTCTTTCGCCGGATTTTGCCCTGCCAAGGCCGGACTCAGTGCATGTGGGAGTTCGACCCGGCCGGTCCCGGACCCTGCGGTGATTCTTCAGCACGGAGCATGAAGACATGTGGAAGTTGCTGTTCAAGACCCAAAAAACATGGCCGAAAATGACCGAAGACCTCGTCCTTGACTGTACTCATGCGGCGTCGCCCGTAAGTTTTCACGATAACTTTACCATTTGTAAATCCAAGGGCCATACTAAGCTGTCCTTCTCACAGGGCTGGATGAAGAAGGCAGAGTGGATTTTCTGTCCGGCTCCCCTACCCGAAGACCCAACCATCCCTCTGCTAATGAGGATGCTGGTTCCGACGCCGGAAAAGAAGGCCAAGAAGAAGGGCAAGGAGGCCAAAAGTGGCCTCCATCGTAAAGGCGCTTCGAATGCAGTGTCCGAAGACACCGAGATGCACTCCTACCCCAAAGAAGACGAGGAGGAGGAAGAGAGTAATTCTCCCCTTAAGGGGGAAGAAGAAAAGGAGGGCTTCCGCAGATCTGGAGGCGGAGGCGTCCAAGAAAGGGAGAATCTCCCTCATGAATGACTCCGAATCGGACGCTGATGAGTGGTGCCCCAGGACGAAGCCCCTGGCCGAACCGTAAGTACCCCGAAGGTATTTGTACTTATATACTTTTCTGCCTTGTGATTGTAATATACTGAATTACATGATGCAGTCCGGCTCGCGTCCACCCCCAGCAATCCTCATCTTTGGGGAATTCGCTGGATCCAAAACGTGATGGACAGCGGGTCGCCTCCGCCGGCCTCCCCCCAAAGCTACGGACAATGCCAAAGTGTTGTCCCGAAGGACCCTTCCGGGTCAGGGAGAGGTGCGGGAAGACGTCGAGGTGGCGCCAGAGGGCGATACCTCTGCTGCCGGAAACATGGGGGCGCCGACTCCTATGGAGACTGGCGACGGGGACCATGCCCAATTCGGTCCCCAACTGAATATTATTCCAGAGACCTATACGGCTCCAGAATTAGGAAGGCAACCTCCTTCGAAAGAAGGGGGTGCGCAAATCCCACCGGCGACCTCCATCAATCCGGAGGCGCCGGATACTCTGATGGAAGCACTTTGGAGTGCCGTCATTGTAGAAGAACACCGTACCCTTATGGGTACGATGGTTGAAAGAGTTCGGTCCGCTAAAAGCGGATTGAACGAGGCCTACAATAGCCTTCTGAGAGGCTTTGAGGTATGTTGTATATTGCTTTTTAGCTATGTAAGAAAAATATCTGTGTATAGATAGTAGCCCATGAGACCCTGTTCAGTCTTCACAAAGAAAGGCCAAACAGAGGATCTAAGTACTCATACAGGAGATTAACATACATATCTATATGAATCAAACAGGCTGCGACGCAAGCGTCAGCTTCCCATGCCGTCGAAGCGTCTGAGCTGAGGCGGAAATTAGCAGAAAAGCAAGGTATGTAATACCAAAAATGTGTCTGAAATAATATCAACGATAATTTGTCATCTGAAATGAGTGTTATAACTTTGCTCACAGTGATGACCCACAAGTATAGGGGATCTACCATAGTCCTTTCGATAAGTAAGAGTGTCGAACCCAACGAGGAGCAGAAGGAAATGATAAGCAGTTTTCAGTAAGGTATTCTCTGCAAGCACTGAAATAAGCGGTAACAGATAGTTTCATGATAAGGTAATTTGTAACGGGTAACAAGTAATAATAGTAAATAAGGTGCAGAAAGATGGCCCAATCCTTTTTGTATCAAAGGACAAGCTTGGACAAACTCTTATATAGAGGAAAGCGCTCCCGAGGACACATGGGAATTATCGTCAAGCTAGTTTTCGTCACGCTCATATGATTCGCATTCGGTACTTTGATAATTTGATATGTGGGTGGACCGGTGCTTGGGTACTGCCCTTCCTTGGACAAGCATCCCACTTATGATTAACCCCTCTTGCAAGCATCCGCAACTACACAAGAAGTATTAAGGTAAACCTAACCATAGCATGAAACATATGGATCCAAATCAGCCCCTTATGAAGCAACACATAAACTAGGGTTTAAGCTTCTGTCACTCTAGCAGCCCATCATCTACTTATTACTTCGCAATGCCTTCCCCTAGGCCCAAACAATGGTGAATTGTCATGTAGTCGACGTTCACATGACACCACTATAGGAAAGACAACATACATCTCATCAAAATATCAAACGAATACCAAATTCACATGACTACTTATAGCAAGACTTCTCCCATGTCCTCAGGAACAAGCGTAACTACTCACAAATCATATTCATGATCATAATCAGAAGGGTATTAATATGCATAAAGTATCTGAACATATGATCTTCCACCAAGTAAACCAACTAGCATCAACTACAAAGAGTAATCGACACTACTAGCAACCCACACGTACTAATCTAAGGTTTTGAGACAAAGATTGGATACAAGAGATGAACTAGGGTTTGATACGAGATGGTGCTGGTGAAGATGTTGATGGAGATTGACCCCCCCCCCCCCCCCGATGAGAGGATCGACGGTGATGACGATGGTGATGATTCCCCCTCCCGGAGGGATGCTTCCCCGGCAGAACAACTCCGCTGGAGCCCTAGATTGGTTTCGCCAAGGTTCTGCCTCATGGTGGCGGAGGTTCATCCCGAGAGCTTACTTATGATTTTTTTCCAGGGCGAAAGACTTCATATAGCCAAAGATGGGCACCGGAGTCATGCCAGGGGGCCCATGAGGCAGGGGGCGTGCCCCCACCCTCGTTGATGGTGGGTGGCCCCCCTCTGGTACTTTATTCGCCCAATATTATATATATATATATATATACATATTCTAAAACTGACTTCCGTGGAGTTTCAGGACTTTTGGAATTGTGCAAAATAGGTCTATAATATTTGCTCCTTTTTCCAGCCCAGAATTCCAGCTGCCGGCATTCTCCCTCTTCGTGTAAACCTTGTAAAATAAGAGAGAATAGGCATAAGTATTGTGACATAATGTGTAATAACAGCCCATAATGCAATAAATATTTATATAAAAGCATGATGCAAAATGGACGTATCAACTCCCCTAAGCTTAGACCTCGCTTGTCCTCAAGCGGAAGCCGATATCTAAAAATATGTCCACTTTTAGAGATAGAGGTGTCGATAAAATAAAATACGGACATGAGGGCATGATGATCATTCTTATAACAACAACAACAACATATATATTGTCATATGATTTCTTATGCTAAAGTAACAATTCATTCACAATTTCAAGTATGAATCAGAAACTTCATTGAAAACTAACAAACTATAATATCAGTCATTAAAGCAACTGCAATTTATCATAACATCAGAAAGAGTCAATATAAGAGCTTTTCAGCAAGTCCACATACTCAACTATCATTTAGTCTTTCACAATTGTTAACACTCACGCAATACTTATGGGTATGAAGTTTTAATCGGACACATAGAAAGATATGGGCTTATAGTTTTGCCTCCCAACCTTTTACCTTAAGGCTAATGTCAACAATAATAGTTCATGAAAACTCACATCCAATTAGCTATATATACCAGGATCTTTGCAACACACAACGCTTTCCAATGGATTAAATGGAAAAAGGAAAGGTGGAGATCACCATGACTCTTGTATAAAGTATAAGACAAGAATAAAAGATAGGCCCTTCGCAGAGGCAAGCAGAGGTTGTCATGTGCTTTTATGGTTGGATGCACGAGATCTTAATGCAAAAGAACGTCACTTTATATTGCCACTTGTGATATGGACCTTTATTTTATAGTCCGTCGCTTTTATTTCTTCCACATCACAAGATCGTATAAAGCTTATTTTCTCCACACTAATAAATCATACATATTTAGACATCAATTTTTATTGCTTGCAACAATGACAACTTACTTGAAGGATCTTACTGAATCCATAGGTAGATATGGTGGACTCTCATGGCAAAAGTGGGTTTAAGGATATTTGGAAGCACAAGCAGTATCTCTACTTGGTGCAAAGAATTTGGCTAGCATGAGGGGGAAAGGCAAGCTCAACATGTTGGATGATCCATGCCAATATAACTTATTTTAGAAGTAAGAAAACATAACCCATTACGTTGTCTTCCTTGTCCAACGTCAACTTTTTAGCATGTCATATTTTAATGAGTGCTCACAATCATAAAAGATGTCCAAGATACTATATTTATATGTGAAAACCTCTCTTTCTTTATTACTTCCTATTAATTGCAACGATGACCAAAACTATGTTTGTCAACTCTCAACAACTTTTATATGTGAAGTCATTACTCTACATAAGATCCATATGATCTCTTTATTTCTTTTTGTTCTTTCTCTTCTCTTTTATTTTTATTCCCTCAAGATCATGGCAAGATAATCAGGCCCTTGACTCATAACTAGTCTTTATTATATATAGCCCACGGACTCGATTACATAGAAGGACCATAAAGCAAAATTCAAAACTAGACCATGCTAAAACTTTATTCTACTAGATCAAGATTTTACCAAAAGGATCGAACTAAGAAAAACGATAAAGATAAAAGTGTGATGGTGATACAATACCGGGGCACTCCCCCAAGCTTGGAAGTTGCCAAGGGGAGTGCCCATATCTGATACATAGTTCTCCTTTGGTGGCAGTGATGATGGAGTTGTTGATGATCTAAGCTTGTCATCCATCTTCCAAGGCATAGGCTCACCATCATAGAAGGATGATCGAGTCTCCGGGATCCTCGAATCTGCAGCCAAACTCATCCTCTTGAATTTATATTCATACTCACAGTTTTGGTTTTGTAGGTCATAGATCTGGGCTTGGAGGTGCTCGATTTTCTCGTGAAGCTTGAAGATGCTCTCCCCAATGTCCTTGGCATCCAGCTTGTGATTGTTGGTGAACTCCGCGATCATCATGTGGTTGGCGTCAAGTCCATGTTCCACCATCCCCTGGCACTTGAAAACTTGTTGCTCCATTCCTTTGAGTCTTGTCTCCACGTTTCCGGTCCTCCTTGGTCCCTCAACATCGCGGATGTGCAGCACCCCTCACGCAACTCAATGGTTTGAGGGTGTTGCTGCACCTCCACGAGGTAGGGGTTGATGACCTGCTACCTCTTGAGCATGCGTTGGTTTTCCCTTGAAGAGGAAAGGGTGATGCAGCAAAGTAGCGTAAGTATTTCCCTCAGTTTTGAGAACCAAGGTATCAATCAAGTAGGAGGTAACACGTAAGTCGCCTAGTACGTGCACAAACAAACAAGAACCTCCCAACCAACTCGATAAAGGGGTTGTCAATCCCTTCACGGTCACTTACAAAAGTGAGATCTGATAGAGATAATAAGATAAATATTTTTGATATTTTTATGATATAGATTGGAAAGTAAAGATTGCAAAATAAACTATGAAAGAAGTAGCAAATAGATATGAAAATAATATGATGGAAGATAGACCCGGGGGCCATAGGTTTCACTAGTGGCTTCTCTCAAGATAGCAAATTCTATGGTGGGTGAACAAATTACTGTCGAGTAATTGATAGAAAAGCGAATAATTATGAGAATATCTAGGCATGATCATGTATATAGGCATCACGTCCGCGACAAGTAGACCGAAACAATTCCGCATCTACTACTATTACTCCACACATCGACCGCTATCCAGCATGCATCTAGAGTATTAAGTTCATAAGAACAGAGTAACACATTAGGCAAGATGACATGATGTAGAGGGATAAACTCAAGCAATATGATATAAACCCCATCTTTTTATCCTCAACAGCAACAATACAATACGTGCCTTGCTGCCCCTTCTGTCACTGGGAAAGGACACCGCAAGATTGTACCCAAAGCTAAGCACTTCTCCCATTGCAAGAAAGATCAATCTAGTAGGCCAAACCAAACTGATAATTCAAAGAGACTTGCAAAGATATTTAAATCATGCATAAAAGAATTCAGAGAAGAATCAAATATTGTTCATAGATAATCTTGACCATAAACCCACAATTCACCGGATCTCGACAAACACACTGCAAAAAGAATTACATCGAATAGATCTCCAAGAGAATCAAGGAGAACTTTGTATTGAGATCCAAAGAGAGAGAAGAAGGCATCTAGCTAATAACTATGGACCCGAAAGGTCTGTGGTAAACTACTCACACATCATCGGAGAGGGTATGGTGTTGATGTAGAAGCCCTCCGTGATCGATTCCCCCTCCGATGGAGCACCGGAAAAGGCCCCAAGATGGGATCTTACGGGTACAATAGGTTGTGGCGGTGGAAATAGGGCTTTGTGGTGCTCCTGGATGTTTTCGGGCTATATGGGTATATATAGGAGGAAGAAGTATGTCGGTGGAGCTACGAGGGGCCCACGAGGGTGGGGGGCGGGCGTACCCCCTAGGCGCGCCCTCCCGCCTCGTGGCCTCCTCGCTTCTTTCTTGACGTCCACTCCAAGTCTCCTGGATCACGTTTGTTCCAAAAATAACTCTCCCGAAGGTTTCATTCTGTTTGGATTCCGTTTGATATCCTTTTCTGCGAAACACTGAAATAGGCAAAAAAACAACAATTTGCACTAGGCCTTTGGTTAATAGGTTAGTCCCAAAAATAATATAAAAAGGTATATAAAGCCCATTAAATATCCAAAACAGATAATATAATAGCATGGAACTATCAAAAAATTATAGACACATTGGAGACGTATCAAGCATCCCCAAGCTTAATTCCTGCTCGTCCTCGAGTAGGTAAATGATAAAAACAAAATTTTTGATGTGGATTGCTACCTAGCATAATTCTCAATGTAATTTTCTTTATTGTGGCATGAATGTTCAGATCCGATAGATTCAAGACAAAAGTTTAATATTGACATAAAAATAATAATACTTCAAGCATACTAACAAAGCAATCATGTCTTCTCAAAGTAACATGGCCAAACAAAGTTATCCCTACAAAATCATATAGTCTGGCTATGCTCTATCTTCATCACAGAAAGTATTTAAATCATGCACAACCCTGATGACAATCTAAGTAATTATTTCATAATTTTGATGTTCTCAAACTTTTTCAATCTTCACGCAATATATGAGCGTGAGCCATGGACATAGCACTATAGGTGGAATAAAATGGTTGTTGTGGAGAAGACAAAAAGGGAGAAGATAGTCTCACATCAACTACGCGTATCAATAGGCTATGGAGATGCCCATCAATAGATATCAATGTGAGTGAGTAGGGATTGCCATGCAACGGATGCACTAGAGCTATAAGTGTATCAAAGCTCAAAAAGAAACTAAGTGGGTGTGGACCAACTCGCTTGCTCACAAAGACCTAGGGCATTTTGAGGAAGCCCATCATTGGAATATACAAGCCAAGTTCTATAATGTAAAAATTCCCACTAGTATATGAAAGTGACAACATAGGAGACTCTCTATCATGATGATCATGGTGCTACTTTGAAGCACAAGTGTGGTAAAACGATAGTAGCATTGTCCCTTCTCTCTTTTTCTCTCATTTTTCTTTTTTTCTTCCTTTTTTTCTCTTTTTTATTATTCGTCCGGAGTCTCATCCCGACTTGTGGGGGGAATCATAGTCTCCATCATCCTTTCCTTACATGGGACAATGCTCTAATAATGATGATCATCACACTTTTATTTACTTACAACTCAAGAATTATAACTCGATACTAGAACAAAATATGACTCTATGTGAATGCCTCCGGCGGTGTACCGGGATGTGCAATGAATGAAGAGTGACATGTATGAAAGAACTATAAAGGTGGCTTTGCCACAAATACGATGTCAACTACATGATCATGCAAAGCAATATGACAATGATGAAGCGTGTCATAACAAACGGAACGGTGGAAAGTTGCATGGCAATATATCTCGGAATGGCTATGGAAATTCCATAATAGGTAGGTATGGTGGCTGTTTTGAGGAAGGTATATGGTGGGTCTATCATACCGGCGAAAGTTGCGCGGTACTAGAGAGGCTAGCAATGGTGGAAGGGTGAGAGTGCGTATAATCCATGGACTCAACATTAGTCATAAAGAACTCACATACTTATTGCAAAAATCAATTAGTTATCGAAACAAAGTACTACACACATGCTCCTAGGGGGATATATTGGTAGGAAAAGACCATCGCTCGTCCCCGACCACCACTCATAAGGAAGACAATCAATAAATAAATCATGCTCCGACTTCATCACATAACGGTTCACCATATGTGCATGCTACGAGAATCACAAACTTTAGAACAAGTATTTCTCAAATTCACAACTACTCAACTAGAATTACTCTAATATCAGCATCTTCATATCTCAAAACAATCATCAAGGATCAAACTTCTCATAGATGTATTTTTGATGATAGTTTTTTATTATACCCATCTTGGATGCCTATCATATTAGGACTAATTCTATTGCCAAAGGAAATTACCATGCTATTCTATAAGACTCTCAAAATATTATAAGTGAAGCATGAGAGATCAATAATTTCTATAAACTAAACCACCACCGTGCTCTAAAAGGATATACGTGAAGCACTAGAGCAAAATTATCTAGCTCAAAAGATATAAGTGAAGCACATAGAGTATTCTAATATATTCCGATTCATGTGTGTCTCTCCGAAAGGTGTGTGCAGCAAGGATGGTTGTGGTAAAATAAAAAGCAAATACTCAAATCATACAAGACGCTCCAAGCAAAACACATATCATGTGGTGAATAAAAATATAGCCTCAAGTAAAGTTACCGATGGACGAAGACGAAAGAGGGGATGCCTCCTGGGGCATTGATAACCCACAAGTATAGGGGATCGCAACAGCTTTCGAGGGTAGAGTATTCAACCCAAATTTATTGATTCGACATAAGGGGAGCTGAGGGAGTCCTGGATTGGGGGGTGTTTGGATAGCCGAACTATACCTTCAACCGGACTCCTGGACTATGAAGATACAAGATTGAAGACTCCGTCCCGTGTCCGGAAGGGACTTTCCTTGGCGTGGAAGGCAAGCTTGGCTATACGGATGTTCAGATCTCCTACCATTGTAACCATCTCTATGTAACCCTAACCCTATCCGGTGTCTATATAAACCGGAGGGTTTTAGTCCGTAGGACAACATACACATCAACAATTATACCATAGGCTAGCTTCTAGGGTTTAGCCTCTCTGATCTCGTGGTAGATCAACTCTTGTAATACCCATACCATCAATATTAATCAAGCAGGATGTAGGGTTATACCTCCATCGAGAGGGCCCGAACCTAGGTAAAACTTCGTGTCCCCTGCCTCCTGTTACCATCCGGCCTAGATGCACAGTTCGGGACCCTCTACCCGAGATCCGCCGGTTTTGACACCGACATTGGTGCTTTCATTGAGAGTTCCTCTGTGCCGTCGCCGTCAGGCCCGATGGCTCCTACGATCATCAATGGCGATGCAGTCCAGGGTGAGACCTTCCTCCCCGGACAGATCTTCGTCTTTGGCGGCTTTGCACTACGGGCCGATTCACTTGGCCATCTAGAGTAGATCGAAAGCTATGCCCCTAGCCGTTAGGTCAGATTCGGAAGTTTAAACTACATGGCCGACATCCGCGGGGACTTGATCTTCGACGGATTCGAACCACTGCCCACAGGTGCTGCGACAAGTGCCCCGCGCCCCACCACGGCCGACCGGGCCGCCGCTCGCCTCCCGCGCCAGCGCCCGCGGCCTGCTGCTTGCTTCGGTCCGCCTGAGCTTGCCGGCGGTGACCCGCATCCGCCCCGCAGCCACCCTGCTGGCCACCGCGCCATCGCCCAGTCCGGCGCCCCGCCGCAGCCCTGGTTGCCTCGCTCCGTGGCGCCCGTGCCCAACGCCCGCTAAGACACCCCCGTGCCTATGACAAGAGGCCCCACCCCTGGAACCCTTTTTTTAAAAGAAGATAAAAAATATAATATAAAAAATAATTAATTAATAATTTAATCAATTAGTTAATTAATTAAATTAGTTAACCTAATTAATTGTAGTTAATAATCCTAATCATTTTAGTTAGACTAACTAAACCTGATTAGTTAGTCTTAGACAATGACAGCCGGGACCCATGCGTTAGTTTGACCAAGTCAACTGACTGTTGACTGCTGACATCACCCTGATGCCATGGTGACGTCATAATGGCATTTCCTAATAAAATTAATTCTGTTAATTATAAAAATGAATTAAAACTTTGAAATTTAATATAAAATAATCTGTAACTCAGATGAAAATACTTTGTACATGAAAGTTGCTCAGAACGACGAGACGAATCCGGATACGCAACCCATTCGTCCGTCACACATCCCTAGCATAGCGAACACGTAACTTTCCCCATCTGGTTCATCTGTCCGAAAATGCAAAACGCCGGGGATACTTTCCCGGATGTTTCCCCCCTTGTCGGTGTCACTTAGTACCGCGTTAGGCCACCTCTAGGATCGCGTATTGTCTTGTTATGCTTTATGATACCTTGATTGCTCTATTATTTATTGTATTCCCCCTCCGTTAGTTCTTTCCGGTAGACGCCGAGACTGACGGCGACCCTAGTTCGACTACGGTGTTGACGACCCATCTCTCTTGCCAGAGCAACCAGGCAAGCCCCCCCCCCCTTTGATCACCAGATATCGCCTACTCTTCTCTATACTTCTTGCATTAGAGTAGTGTAGCATGTTACTGCTTTCCATTATCCTATCCTGATGCATAGCCTGTCCTTGCTACTACTGTTGTTACCTTTACCTGCAATCCTAAATGCTTAGTATAGGATGCTAGTGTTCCATCAGTGGCCCTACACTCTTGTCCGTCTGCCATGCTATACTACTGGGCCGTGATCACTTCGGGAGGTGATCACGGACATATGATATATACTTATACTGTTACATTACTTATGATACTGTTCGGAGATGGGGGCTGAAGGGGCAGGTGCCTCCATCCAGGTAGTGGTGGGCCCGAGTTCCCGACAGCCCCCGACTGTTACTTTGAGGCGGAGCGATAGGGCAGGTTGAGACCACCTAGGAGAGAGGTGGGCCTAGCCCTGGTCGGCGTTCGCGGATACTTAACACATTTAACGAGATCTTGGTATTTGATCTGAGTCTGGCTATTGGCGTATACGCACTAACCATCTACGCAGGGACAGTTATGGGCACTCGATGTCGTGGTATCAGCCGAAGCCTTCTTGACGTCAGCGACTGAGCGGCGCGAGCCGGCTTGGACCGCATAACACAACTTCCTTTGTAATGGAGGTTGCTAGGTCTGCTCACCGGCCGCGTACGCAACGTGCAGGTGTGCAATGGGCCCAGACCCCTGCACCATAGGATTTAGACTGGCGTGCTGACCTCTCTGTTGTGCCTAGGTAGGGCTGCGACTTGTTGATCTTCCGAGGCCGGGCATGACCCAGGAAAGTGTGTCCGGCCAAATGGGATCGAGCGTGTTGGGTTATGTGGTGCACCCCTGCAGGGAAGTTAATCTATTCAAATAGCCGTGATCTTCGGTAACAGGACGACTTGGAGTTGTACCCGGACCTTATGACAACTAGAACCGGATACTTAATAAAACACACCCTTCCAAGTGCCAGATACAACCGGTGGTCACTCTCTCACAGGGCGAGGAGGGGAGGATCATCGGTTAGGATTATGCTATGCGATGCTACTTGGTGAACTTACCATGCACTCTCTTCTCCTGCAGCAAGATGGAGGTTACCAGAAGTGTAGTCTTCGAAAGGACTAGCTATCCCCC
Source organism: Triticum aestivum (assembly GCF_018294505.1). Lineage (NCBI taxonomy): Eukaryota > Viridiplantae > Streptophyta > Magnoliopsida > Poales > Poaceae > Triticum > Triticum aestivum. The sequence goes on along the minus strand of NC_057809.1, from coordinate 449,546,054 downwards.
TCTTATTCCGGCATTCTGCAGTACAGTCCACATATGATACCCTTAATCCATTTGATACCAATGCATACATATGTAGTGTAGCTCCTTGCTTGCGAGTACTTTGGATGAGTACTCACGATTGTGTTGCTCCCTCTTTTCCCCCTTCCTATACCCGATTGCTGCGACCAGACATTGGAGCCCAGGAGCCAGACGACACCGTCGATGATGACTCCTACTACACTGGAGGTACCTACTACTATGTGCAGCCCGTTGACGACGACCATGAGTAGTTTAGGAGGATCCCAGGCAGGAGGTGTGCGCCTATTTCAATCTGTATACCCGTTTGTGCTAGCCTTCTTATGGAAAACTTGTTTAACTTATGTCTATACTCAGATATTGTTGCTTCTGCTGACTCGTCTATGATCAAGCTCTTGTATTCGAGCCCTCGAGTCCCCTGGCTTGTAATATGATGCTTGTATGACTTATTTTATTTGTAGAGTTGTGTTGTGATATATTCCCGTGAGTCCCTGATCTTGATCGTACACATTTGCGTATATGATTAGTGTACGATCAAATTGGGGGCATCACAAGTTGGTATCAGAGCCGACTGCCTGTAGGAATCCGCCTTTCACACTCCTTGACTGAAGTTGAGTCTACTCGATGAAAATTGTTTTACTAACTTGGCTATGCGGCCCCTCGGCCCATGTCGCCATCGGGTGTTATTAGGATCTTTTATTCCTCGATCTATGCTCTGGGATTCTGATCTCTCTTCTATTCGGGTTAAATGATTTTGCTAAAATCTAACTCTAGGTTCTTGCTACCACTTCCTGCCGGAGAACCCTTTCATTACGGATGGTCGACTGCTTCAACAGAAGATTCTAACAATACTCTCCGATATTTTCTTGAGACCTTGTGCCTGTTGCTTTTGCAATTCCCTACCACCGAAAAATCCCTATGTATAAATACTTACACATGTCATTCTTACTTTTATTCCCAGTTGGTCTTGTTATTACAAGATACCCCGAAATACTCGTCATTGTTTCGATAATCCTTTGAGCTTACTGCCTTGCTGTTCTTTGTCACCTGAATACCCCTACGGATAATTCTCACACTTATCGAGTATCCGCTCATCCCCCCAGTTGTTCATGTGTTTCACAATGGTCCTCAAGATACTATTCGATCCTCCAAAAATCCTTAGTAGCTTATTTCTCTGCAATACTTGTCTGCTTGCATGATGGATGCTTTCCATACGTCTGGCAATATTCATTAGTATCCTTAGGCACCGTCATTTTGATCCCTTTGATTCAACATGAGTGCGAATGCACGCAATCATCAGTTGATCCTTTTAATTATCTTTCCGGCTCAGACGTCATTTTAAACATGAGCTGGTTCTCAACAAATCCAATTGCCGTCGATTGTACCCCTAAGGATATTCAACTTATCCATCCCTAATCAGAACATTGCTTCTGATCCCTTGATTTGAAAATCATAATTCCTTTGCATTTGAGCTCTGAATTAGTCAGTTGTTTCTAAAGTCTGATCTCCTTGCACTGTTTCTCCCTCTGGTTGAGTACCGATGCTCACACCAGATCCCTCAAGGACCACCAGATCCTTTGTTGGATTTTATCCGACAGTGTCCTTCATATTCAATAAGTCTGCGAGCCTTTCCTCGGATACATAATGCCTTTGGTAAATTGTATCCTCTGCTTTCTCAAGCATGCTCTACTATCGAGCTTGTGTTATTTATTCTTGAAATTTGTGGTATATACTCCTAAGATGCCCTGATGGGTTGAACCTATGCCTTCCCCAAACGGTATGAACCCGAAAGTTTTCACGAGTCATACTCTTCTATTGCTCCGCCAGATAAAATTTCTACACTACAGCCTCATCAAAAGCGAGAAGTAAAATGAAAGGTTATGCATTGAAGAAGTGGGAGTCGACCTTGAGCCCTTGCGTTCATGCCCATGGACCCGATGTGGAACTTTTCTTTGAAGCTTCTTGTAAATGATAATAATCCCCTTGTTATAAGTTCATCTTGTATCAGTGGACATGGTTCCGACCATGTTTCTCCTTGATTTCATTTCTTGTGCAAGTTTGAGCACTTGTTTTCTACAGAGCATTACCTTATTCTAACCTTTACTATGATCTGTCGTCGAGTATTACCCCCTGGTATCTCGAGATTATCATGGAACTGCATACTTCTTATGAGTTCTTCATCAAGTGCTACATTCTCACTAATTCCAATTTTTCACGGGCTCTGAGTTATTAAACACTCAAAGACACCGATAACTGACTGAAGTCTGCACCGTGATTAAACAAATCATGGTAACCTTCATGACTTACGAGTTTGAACTCGATCAGGTCATTCCTAGCCTATTTGGCTATATCCTTGTCATGCCGATTTTAACTGTGCTACCTGGACCTTCTTCCTAGAGCAAAAATTTCGAGGTGAGCTAATCTTACGTCGATCTTCCGCGTCATAACAATTGTCCTTGAATGACAAGCTTGATTTCAAGTTTGTGTCGTACCTATGGTTTGAGTAACCTTTCGCTTCATCATTCCTTTGGCATGATGTCATCGCCGATCGATTACATCTTCATGAAATCTCTCAACAATTGTGTCGTGATCATCATCGGCATTCTGAGCTCTTCCAGGATGTCAATTGAGTTCATGATGAGAAATACCATCCTTGCCTTCGATGATCTGTATTATCATCGACCACTTTATTGACTTCCCTCCAACACAAACTTGTCATGTTTTGTGTTATACCTTGAGTTCCTTGCTATCCAGCATTTGTTCTTCTTTACCTTGGATTATTACCATCTTTAATGTTAAGAAAGTAGTGAGAATTTCACCACCTCTTAAGGATTCTTGATACATGTAATACTTCTCAGCATCACCTTTCTTTCTTGGTCCCCGTGTTGGTTCTAACCGGGATACCAATAGGTGAACAATGCTGTTTGGATTCTGCCCTTCTAGCAACCCTATTGCTTTGAAGTTAATGGTCGGACGTTCATTCTTAGACTATTGATCACTGAATCACCATTCTAACATTTGATCATGCTACCTAAGGCCATACTTTGGGCACCCTTTTCAATTAATGTTTAATTGTGTATGTGTTTCCTTGAGCATACATAATTTTATCATTTGATCCGACAAATGTTATCTCCTTGTTCACATAACTGTGGAAATCCATCTTTTTGGATACCTCGTTGAATTATTGCTGAGTCCATCAGCCACCTCCTCATCCTCTCCTTGGCTTAATGATGAATCCCATCGTGTATCCAGAGTCTGACCTTTGATTAAAGACCATGTCAATGCTATCTTGAAGCATGTGTGTGGTACTCCGATTTTCAAAGAGAACATTTGAAGCCCAATGCTAAATGTTTCCTGCTCAATTACCCAAACCCCACTGTATGGGTAATGTCATGAAATTCCCCCCCTTACCTAAAGGGTTTTCTACATTATATCCTGTCAAGGAAATCATGCTCTGCTTGTCCTTGGGAAGGATATACCCTTGAAATATGTGTTTAAACACATTTTTCCTTTCCATTGTTCTGTTCAATCTGATAATCATATTTTCCTTTCCATTGTTTTGTTTAACCTTCTTGGGGTTTATATGATCTAAGCAGTAATACGTCACTGCTTTTATAAGCACCTCAGTGTACAACTCTGTCAGTAAGACCCTGTTACTATTGTTGTTGGCATCCTGGTAACCCGCCATGGACAAGAACTTTGCCTATTGATCTGCCTCGTTCAACAGAGCAGGAAAATGGTTCTCTTCGTCCCTCGCCCTTGGTACCGATGTTGTTGCCAACATAACTGACATGCTATCCGCTGACATGTCTTGCCTACATGGTCATGCAAGACGTCACTGCCCTTCCTACCGTTAACTCACATGGTGGGCCCATAACCCATAGTTCCCAGGATCGAAACCTGACTCTCCTGTACACCTCTATCTCCGAAGTTATTCCTCGTGCTTGACTTCGTATGTAGTTCACAGGTCACCTTCCTAGAGATGATCTACTCTGGTATCAGGAACAATACCTATTCCCGCTGCTCCGAACCCTTTTCGTGCCCCGTTCCAGACAGCGAATGATTGTCTAAACCACTTGAAACTTCTTACTGTACCTTCTTGCTTGGCTCTCAATATGTTTCATTTGACCAACTCGAGAGATACTCATGTAATCATTCATGGGATAACCCCCGGTGATTACCCCTTATAGCCTTCCATCGTTGTCGAGCCGCCCCTGTCCTAGTCGAAAGCACGACGGAGTTCCAGAAGAAAGGATGCGTACTACATCATGATGACCTGAAGCAGAGGAATGAAGACATCAGCTCTATGGATCGACCACTTAGAGAAGAGCAACCAAGACCGAGAAGATCCGTTAGAATATCGTAACCATAACTTTCCCCCTTACTCCCCTCTTAAATCTCGGGACGAGATTTCTTGTAGTGGAGGAGAATTGTGACGCCCGGATAGTTACGCTACAGTAGTCCCATGTTAACGATGCTGAGTCACCATGATTACTGTTGTTAATCTCGCGTTAGTTCGAAACTGATTCAAATTCAAAATTCAAAATCAGGCAAACAACAAAAGTTTTCAAACTTTAAAACTAAAATGTTCAGAGTGAGCCAAATAATGCATAGGTAATTATGATGGGGAAACCACACTTTTATAAAATGTTTAAATACTCTAAAATGAATAAAACAGTAGCAAATACAATTGTTTAAATGCTTTAAAAATAATAAACATTTTCAAAACTAAATTGTTATAAGTATTAAAAAAACTTTTATGGCAGTGGGTTATGTTGAAACATTGTTTTGGGAGCTAATGTCATATTTTCATAAAACTAAAATAAAAGAAACTATAAATGAAAACAGAAAATAATAAATAAAAGAGAAGGAAAATAAAACAAAAATACATGACAGAAGAAAATACCCTCCCTCTCTCCCATGGGCCAAGTGGCCCAGTTGGCCACAACCAACCAGGCCGACCCAGGGCACCCCTGCCTATACCCCCACCGCAGTAACCCTAGCCCGCTACCCCACCACTCGTCCCCCCCACTCCCACGATCCCCTCTCCCTCGATCCAGATCTGGATCGGGCCACGACCGCGTCCCCGACGCCAACGGTGCCCCGACCGCCGCGCCCATCGCCCCCCCCCGCCAACGCCGCCCGGACCGAACCGTCGCCGATGCCGCCTGTAGGCCTCGAGCGCCCGCCGCCGCCGCTCGGAGCTCGTAGTCCGTCGCCGCCTCCTCCGCACCGGCGCTCGTCCCCATCCTCATCCTCGACTCGGCTCCTGCGAGCCTCGCCAGCCAATCCCCTGCATGCGCACGTGAGCACCCCCCGTCCTTCCCCCTTGTCCCGCAGTCACCGCCGTACGTTCACGCTCCGGCCACGCCGTGGTTCCTGTCACCGCGCCCCTGCTCCTCCTTCGCGCGCGCTCGTGCTCGCCGCGCGCCGACCATGTCCGTCCGCGCCCCTGCTGGTGCTCGCCCCGCCGCTCAGCTTGTCGCGCTGCAGCTCCGACGCGTCGTCCTCGCCCCTCGTTTTTGCCCTCGCCACAGCCGCACCCTGTGCGTGCTGCCCACATGTGCCGCGACAAGTGCCCCGTGCCCCACCACGGCCGACTGGGCCGCCGCTCGCCTCCCGCGCCAGCGCCCGCGGCCTGCTGCTTGCTCCGGTCCGCCTGACCTTGCCGGCGGCGACCCGCATCCGTCCCACGGCCACCCTGCTGGCCACCGCGCCATCACCCAGTCCGGTGCCCTGCCGCAGCCCCGGTTGCCTCGCTCCGTGGCGCCCGTGCCCAATGCCCGCTAAGGCACGCCCGTGCCTATGACAAGAGGCCCACCCCTGGAACTTTTTTTAAAAGAAGATAAAAAATATAATAAAAATAATAATTAATTAATAATTTAATTAATTAGTTAGTTAATTAAATTACTTAACCTAATTAATTGTAGTTAATAATCCTAATCATTTTAGTTAGACTAACTAAACCTGATTAGTTAGTCTTAGATAATGACAGCCGGGACCCATGCGTCAGTTTGACCAAGTCAACTGACTGTTGACTGCTGACATCATCCTGATGTCATGCTGACGTCATAGTGCCATTTCCTAATAAAATTAATTCTGCTAATTATAAAAATGAATTAAAACTTTGAAATTTAATATAAAATAATCTGTAACTGAGATGAAAATACTTTGTACATGAAAGTTGCTCAGAACGACGAGACGAATCCGGATACGCAACCCGTTCGTCCGTCACACATCCCTAGCATAGCGAACACGTAACTTTCCCCATCCGGTTCATCTGTCCGAAAACGCGAAACACCGGGGATACTTTCCCGGATGTTTCCCCCCTTGTCGGTGTCACTTAGTACCGCGTTAGGTCACCTCTAGCATCACGTATTGTCTTGTTATGCTTTGTGATACCTTGATTGCTCTATTATTTATTGTATCCCCCCTCCGTTACTTCTTTCGGGTAGACCCCGAGACTGACGGCGACCCCAGTTCGACTACGATGTTGACGACCCCTCTCTCTTGCCAGAGCAACCAAGCAAGCCCCCCCTTTGATCACCAGATATCGCCTACTCTTCTCTATACTGCTTGCATTAGAGTAGTGTAGCATGTTACTGCTTTCCTTTATCCTATCCTGATGCATAGCCTGTCCTTGCTACTATTGTTGTTACCTTTACCTGCAATCCTAAATGCTTAGTATAGGATGCTAGTGTTCCATCAGTGGCCCTACACTCTTGTCCGTCTGCCATGCTATACTACTGGGCCGTGATCACTTCGGGAGGTGACCACGGACATATGATATATACTTATACTGTTACATTACTTATGATACTGTTCGGAGATGGGGGCTGAAGGGGCAGGTGCCTCCATCCAGGTAGTGGTGGGCCTGAGTTCCCGACGGCCCCCGACTGTTACTTTGAGGCGGAGCGACAGGGCAGGTTGAGACCACCTAGGAGAGAGGTGGGCCTGGCCTGGTCGGCATTCGCAGATACTTAACACGTTTAACGAGATCTTGGTATTTGATTCGAGTCTGGCTATTGGCCTATACGCACTAACCATCTACACGGGGATAGTTATGGGCACTCGACGTCGTGGTATCAGCCGAAGCCTTCTTGACGTCAGCGACTGAGCGGCGCGCGCCGGGCTGGACCGCGTAACGCAACTTCCTTTGTAATGGAGGTTGCTAGGTCTGCTCACCGGCCGTGTACGCAACGTGCAAGTGTGCACTGGGCGATGGGCCCAGACCCCTGCGCCATAGGATTTAGACCGGTGTGCTGACCTCTCTGTTGTGCCTAGGTAGGGCTGTGACGTGTTGATTTTCCGAGGCCGGGCATGACCCAGAAAAGTGTGTCCGGCCAAATGGGGTCGAGGGTGTTGGGTTATGTGGTGCACCCCTGCAGGGAAGTTAATCTATTCGAATAGCCGTGATCTTCGATAACAGGACGACTTGAAGTTGTACCCGGACCTTATGACAACTAGAACCGGATACTTAATAAAACACACCCTTCCAAGTGCCAGATACAACTGGTGGTCGCTCTCTCACAGGGCGACGAGGGGAGGATCATCGGTTAGGATTATGCTATGCGATGCTACTTGGTGAATGTACCATCCACTCTCTTCTCCTGCTGCAAGATGGAGGTTACCAGAAGTGTAGTCTTCGAAAGGACTAGCTATCCCCCTCTTATTCCGGCATTCTGCAGTACAGTCCACATATGATACGCTTAATCCATTTGATACCAATGCATACATATGTAGTGTAGCTCCTTGCTTGCGAGTACTTTGGATGAGTACTCACGGTTGCGTTGCTCCCTCTTTTCCCCCTTCCTATACCCGATTGCTGCGACCAGACATTGGAGCCCAGGAGCCAGACGACACCGTCGACGACGACTCCTACTACACTGGAGGTGCCTACTACTACGTGCAGCCCGTTGACGACGACCAGGAGTAGTTTAGGAGGATCCCAGGAAGGAGGCCTGCGCCTCTTTCGATCTGTATCCCCGTTTGTGCTAGCCTTCTTATGGCAAACTTGTTTAACTTATGTCCGTACTCAGATATTGTTGCTTCCACTGACTCGTCTATGATCTAGCTCTTGTATTCGAGCCCTCGAGGCCCCTGGCTTGTAATATGATGCTTGTATGACTTATTTTATTTGTAGAGTTGTGTTGTGATATCTTCCCGTGAGTCCCTGATCTTGATCGTACACATTTGCGTGTATGATTAGTGTACGGTCAAATCGGGGGCATCACACTGGCCACTATACGTACGTGTAAATGCTATGTGCGCGCCTCTACTACGACACGTGCGCGCCTCTACATCGACCAGTATGTACATACACGTTCGTGACCAGAATGACAACGCTACGTACGCTTCGACCAGGTGGGTCCCGACTGTCAGGCACTTCCTTGCCTGCAAAGATGTAGCTGGTGGGTCCCAGCAGTCAGGGGGTGAACCGTTTTTTTGTCCGGACGCACTTCCTTGCGTGCGAAGATGTAGGTGATGGGTCCCAGCAGTCAGGGGGAAACGCTTTCTTCGTGAAATACAGTGGCCCGTCCGGTGGGTCCCAGCTGTCAGGTGGAGGAATCATTATTTTCCGTGTAATAAGGAGGCACTTCCTTGCTATGGCCATGGACCCAGCTGTCAGCCTCTCCACGTACAGTCCACGTCCAATGGAAGTCGTTCCTTGACCACGTTGACCACGCCGCGCCGAGAGCACCAGGGCGGTGGACGACGATGAGGGCTAGGAAGGGGACGACACAGAGGCAGGGAAGACTCGGCAGTTGTTTCCCACGCGGAGGGGAGTACGACTGTACAAGGGTTTACTGGTTCGTCTGTCGTCGCCGGAGAATAACAACAATTGTAGGTGAGTAGAGGGATGGCTAGGCCAGCGATGGGAGCACGGTCGGGCGGTGAGGCCTGCGCGGCAGCACAACCGGCCGCGAGGAGGAGGGAGTAGGCAGTCCCGCCGGCGCTTGTTTGACTGGCTGGAGCAGGAAGAGCAGAGATTGAAGAAGCACGACGGCCATTGGATGGACATCCAACAGCCAGTGCTTGTGCATCAACCTTTTTTAGGAAAGCCTCAAATCTGTGGAAAACAGCATACAACCCATCTGTCATTATTTCTAATAATTTACAACACATTTGCTAATTCTTAAGGTTTTTTTGGAGCCCATATTCTTTTTGTTAGCATTACAACCATATTGTGGCCACGGTTAAAAAATTATATGAAATTTGGCATATTTCGGTGCGGTCCGAACTGTTTTTAATCCCGAAATTTTGACTCACATTCAAACTGATTTTAAAAATAAATGTATATCAATATAAAATCCAACAAATTCTCCACACATAAAAATTAATGTAATTTAAAATGTTGTAATGCAAAAAAGATATTTGAAACTAATTGCCAGTTTGATGTGTTTTAAAAATGTACAACCCATTGCTCATTACTGATGGGCCATTTTCTCGGCTAGCTGAATGAAAGCTCTCCTTGTCTTGAAAGATTTGCAGCCCAACAGGCCTGACAAAGCGACTTACTTGGCAAATCACAAAAAAACTGGGCTGTGGCCGTGGACCCAGCTGTCAGCCTCTCCACGTACAGTACTCTTCCAATGGAAGTCGTTCCTTGACCACGTTGACCACGCCGCGCGGAGAGCACCACAGCGGTGGACGACGGCGAGGCCTAGGAAGGGGACGACGCGACAGTGGAAGCCCGCGCGGAGAGGACTACGAGGGTTCACTGGTTCGGCTGCGGTGTGAGGCTGCCGTCGCTGCAGGGCCTGGCAAGCGATGGGAATAGTAGGGGCGGTGAGGCCTCTGTGGCAACACAGCCGGCCACGGGAGGCAGGAGCATGCGGCACGACCGGCGCTGCTTTGGGCGGCTAGAGCAAGAAGACCAGAGGTTGAAGAAGCACTATGGCCGTTGAATAGACATCGTACGGTCACTGGAGCTAGAATCGTTCATATTGACTAAGTTGACAAAGCCCTTCGTCCCCGTTAACTTAGTAGGCCCACAAGTCAGCCTCCCAGCAAAGTGGGTCCCAGCTAGCCGGGGGAGTATTCATTTTTTTGTGCGTAATAAGGAGGCGCTTCCGGTGGGCCCGAGCTGACAGCGGGGGGAATGTTTTTTTTGCGAAATACGGTGGCCCGTCCGGTGGATCCCAACAGTTAGGGGGAAATGATTTTTTTTGCAAAATACTGGTGGCCCGTCCGGTGGGTCCCCGCTGTCAGGTGGAGGAATAATTATTTTCCGCGTAATAAGGAGGCACTTCCTTGCGGCTGCCGTGGACCCAGCTGTCAGCCTCTCCACGTACAGTACTCTTCCGATGGAAGTCGGTCGTTGACCACGTTGACCACGCCGCGCCGAGAGCACCAGGGCGGTGGACGACGGCGAGGACTAGGAAGGGGACGACTCGGAGCCGGGGAAGACGTAGCAGTGGATGCCCACGCGAAGAGGAGTACAAGGGTTCACTGGTTCAGCTGCGGTGTGAGGCTACTGTCGCCGCAGAATAACAGGGGGTGTGGGTGAGTAGAGGGATGGCCTGGCCAGCGGTGGGAGTAGTAGGGGGTGGTGAGGCCTTCGCGGCATCACAGCCGGCCACGGGAGGCAGGAGCACGCGGCATGACCGGCGCTGGTTTGGGCGGCTGGAGCAAGAAGACTAGAGGTTGAAGAAGCACTAGGCCGTTGGATGAATATCGTACGGTAACAGGAGCTAGAATCGTTCATATTGACTAAGTTGATAAAGCCCTCCGTCCCCTTCAACTTGGTAGGCCCACAAGTCAGCCTCCCACTATGTCGGGTTCCAGCTGGCAGGGGGAATATTCATTTTTTGTGCGTAATAAGGTGGCACTTCCTTCTGTGTGAAGATAGCTGGTGGGTCCGACATGTCAGCGGGGGCACTTTATTTCACGAAATACAGAGGCCCTTCCGATGGGTCCCAGATGTCAGGTGGATGAATCATTATTTTGCGCGTAATAAGGAGGCATTTCCTTGTGTGCGGCCATGGACCCAGCTGCCAGCCTCTCCACGCATAGTCTACTTCCGATGGTGTCGTTCGTTGACCACGCCACGCCGAGCGCATCCAAGGTGGTGGACGACGGCGAGGCCCCAGACAGCAATGAGCCGGAGATGGGAAGACGCGGGAGTAGAGTCGCAGACAAAGAGGTGTACGAGGGTTAACTGGTTCTAGTGCGGTGTGGTTCGACAGTCGGTGGAGAAGAACAGGAGGTGTGGAAGGGTGCAGGGATGGCCTGGCCAACGATGGAGTAGCGCTTCATAGCGAAGCATGCTAAGCAGAGCTGCTAGCAGCAGGAGGCGGGAGGTGGTCCCGGTGGTGCTGGAGGAAGAAGACGAGAGATTGAAGATGGATGCCGGTCGTTGGATGTAAATCCAACGACTAACATGTTAGAATCATTTGTTGACTAAATTGACAACAACTTGCATTGGCTTCGACCTATTGGCCCACATTTCAGCCTCCAAAAATGTGGCACGTATTCAACCCATTTTTTCAGAATTTACAGTCTTTTTTTTGCGCGGTACAATTTACAGTCAATTTGATCTCTTTTTTTGAATTACAACCATTAGCTGGGATGGGTGAACAAATAATGTAGCGTCCATGCGGCCCGTTTATTTTATTTCCTGAAAAATTACAGCCCATTTGCACTTTCTTGAAATACACGATTTTGCTGAGCTGATTCTAATTATAATGTTGGGTTGGGCCAGCAATGTTATCAAAAAATAAAAAGGGGCTGAGTATTTTGTTATAAATATATTTAAATAATAAGTGATATTATTACATTCGTCCTTAAATTTACAGTCTTACCAAGCTTTATATAATAACATATAAAATAATATTTTTAGAAAAACAGGGAGCATCTCCCCGGTTCCATTGCTAAGAACGAAACCACAACATATTCTGATACAGCAGCTCAAAGAGCAGTTCGACAGAAAAGGTAGAAAAGCTACAAACTACGAGGGGTGGATGAACAAGTTCTCTGAATAACACAAATCACCCGAGCGGTGCCAAAGGCAGAGCGGATAGAGCACTCAAATGACACAAGGAGGGTCCAGCGAAGACTCCATGGTCTTCAGCCGAGGGGCCGTGTCAGCCTGCAGCGACAAGTAAGCAAGCGGAGACACCGGGCTGGAAGGCGTAGCATGGTGGATGTCCCTCTTTTTTGGCGCCCGGTGCCCATCATCTTCATCAGAGATCTTGAGACGAGTCCACGGGTCCAGCCCCAGAGCAGGTCGAGCCTTGTTCAGCCACAAGTGATCGCCAACGGTTTCTGGAGGGATCTTGTTAGGGTTTCCACGAAGCTCATCAACTTGTCCTTGTCCGCTTCGGAGGAGAGAATCGCCCAGTTCCTCACCATGTTCCTGATCAACCTCAAGACCTGCGGAATGGAAATCCAGGAGGTGTTACTGAAAATCATAGCATTTCTAGATTTCCAGAGGCACCAAAGGACTGCTGAGCTAACAGTGTTTAAAACTGAGCACTTTTTGGTAGCAATCCAGAATCTGGCGACAGATTCGAAGGATGATCCAATCTGACTAGAGAAATATTCCTTAATGTGAGCCCAGAGATGTTTAGCTACTATACATTCAAAAAATAGGTGAGAACAAGACTCTTGTTCCAAAGCAGTAAACACAATCAAGGGGTTTGATGATGTGTCTCTTCCTAAGGTTATCCCTAGTCATCAATTTGTTTTTGGAGAGAAGCCAGAGAAATACATGAATTTTAGGGGGAACTCTCAATTTCCAGACAAGCTTGTATGAGGATCAATCTACCTCTGTAAGAGGATCAGGAGTTAGCTGACTTCCTCTCTATGCTAGCCAAATAAGCTTGTATGAGGATCAATCTACCTCAGTAAGAGAGAAGTTTGCCCCTCCACCCAGCAATCCTTTTAATGATTTTATCCAGAAGGGGTTGGATATCTTCTCTCCTCAGTTTATCATAATGGAGAGGGATACCTAGGTACTTAATGGGAAGTTACCTTTATTACAGACTAGAATAGAGAGGAAGTCAGCTAACTCCTGATCGTCCATGTTTATAGGGATGAGTTCACTTTTAGAGTAGTTGATTCTCATGCGTGAGACTTGTTCAAATCAGGTTAGAACAGTTTTCAGATTGCTAGCATGTGTGGAGCCATTGTCTAAGAAAAGGATGGTATCATCTGCATATTGAAGGCAGATGATGCCACCAGGGCAGACCTCAGGACAGAGCCCTGCAATCAGACTATGATCAGCAGCTTTGCTCAACATTTTAGTAAGAACGTCCACTACTAAATTAAACAAAAGCGGGGAGATGGGGTCACCTTGCCTAAGGCCTTTACCAGCAAGGAAAAAAATCACTTCCACAATTATTTAACTTGACCCCAACAGACCCCCCATGAGTAAGTTGCTGGATCCAACTCTCCTCTATGAAAGGCTTGGAAAAGATCTAAGAGATCATTTTCACCAAGTCCCAAAAATGCTGGTAAAACAAGAAGGGAATCCCATCAGGACCAGGAGCCCCATCAGGATAAGAGCTTAAAATGGCTTCCTTCACCTCTGTCTCTGAAAAAGGGGCTTCTAGCAGCTCATTTTTAGCAGGAGAGACTTTTTCAGAAGCAGAGAAAAAATTGTTTTGTAGAGAGAATCCAGAAGGGTTTTCTTTCTTAAACAGGTCTTTGTAGAATTCACTAGCCACTTTCAGCATCTCATCTACCTCAGTAACACGGCCATTAGGGCCATCAAGGGAGTGAATGAGGGTTCTCCTCCTCCTCTGGTTAGCTACTGCATGGAAGTAAGCAATATTTCTATGACCCTCCTTAATGTTCCTATCTCTAGACCTTTGTTTGGCTTTGATTTCTTCTTGAAGCCAAATTTTCTTGAGCTCTCCATGGACAAAGTTTAATCTATTAGTCTCAGCCTCAGACAGGTCAGTGGTTTCTGCCTTAATATCTAGAGAATCAAACTCAAGGAGGAGAAACCTTTTGTATCTTCTAAGATTAGCTTCCTCATTGGAGTTCCACCCTTTGGTAGTTCTTCTAAATCTCCTGATTTTGATCTGTCAATTTTCTAGGGGGCAGCTGCTCCCAGTAGGCTCATTCCAGATTTTCCTGACTAGCTCAGTAAAATCTTCTCTAAGAAACCACCATTTTTCAAATTTAAAACTATTGCTCTTTCGAGTTTGGTTAAGACCAGAGTCCCAGAGCAAAGGAGTGTGGTCACTACCACATCTGGGCAGATCTCTACAACTAGAAAGGGAAAAAACTATCTAATTCTGTGTCACAGAAAATTCTGTCAATGGTGGACATATTCCTGGAGCAGCACTTCCAACATATCTAGCAGAACTGTGGATTTTCCTTCTGACAGGGCAATTCTCAACTTTATGGGTAACCATTTTGCAGATAAAACAACTCTTGGGTTGACACATTTATCCAAATGATGCACTGATTCCCCACAGTTGTAGCAGATCACCTCAGAGTATGCCATAAGGCCCGAAGCAGGGGCAGGAACAGTTTTCTGGATGTCCTATTTCTTCTTTTGCTGATACTTGCCTTGAGATTTCCCACTGGTCTGAGAGTCAGAACCACCAGCAGATTGATCTTGGGCAATTACAGGAGCCTGCCCAAATTGTGCCCCCATTTGGGGCAGAGGTGGGCCGTACCACTGCCCAACCAGCGCTCCCCCCATTGTGATAGGGGAAATTCATCGGAGTTCCTGGTTCCTTCTCATCCTCCAGCCAGATGTTGTCTCTCAGGAAGCAGAAATAACCACCAGACAACTCAATTGAAGTAGATTGCAAGCCTAATTTCAATCTTCTGCAGGTTTGGGGGAGAGGTAAGGCAGGGGATCCACCTGCTCCAGCTCCGGTGGCGTGCTGGTGGGCAGGAGTCCAGTCAAGCATTGCCATCTCGTAGCACGGCGTGGATCTCCTGAATTCACTTCTCCTTTCGCCCATCGAACGAACGCAATCGGCGGCTCACTGGGGTGGGGCATCCTGTGCTTCTCTGAGAAATCTCCTTTGAAGTAGATCCGCAGGGCTAGATTCAACAGCTCCCAATCCACATGATCCTTGCACATCCGAGCATACCTGCGTGAGTGAGAGAACGGATTCGGTCCCTCCTTGGCTTCCTCCCTCGTAGCTTCCTCCTCTGCTTCCCTCCATTCGCGCGTGCACTGGGTCCAGGAGAGAGCGTCGTCGTGGATCTGCATCGCCCGCTCCCTCCGTCTCCTCCCTCTAGTCTCCCGCAGCACCGCCGGCGCGACGGAGTCGAGCGGCTGGAGCATCCGCGGGAAGGCTTAGTAGACATGTGGGAGATGCATCTTGTACATCTGCCTGTCTTCCAGCCATTCCCCCGTGGATATGGCCAGCGACTCCATGGGGCGCGCGAGCGGACTTGCTGAGGGGGGCAGGCGCGCCCGGAGTCAGGAGGCGGGGGGTGGCGGCGAGATCTATGGCGGCGGCGAGGGTGGATGTAGTGGTGGGGGCGGTGACAAGGGTGGAGGTGGTGGCGGGGGCGAAGGAGATCGTGAGAGCAGTCATCTATTTGCCAATTATGTGAACTAAACAGTCAACATATAAAATAATTTAAATATATACAATATAGTTAGAAGGGAAACATACGATGGACCTGGCATTCCTATTCTTATATAAAAATAGAACAGACCTCTGCGTTTTCTTCAAAAAATACATAAATTGGGCTGCCAAAAATAAAACCTCGGATGGGAGGTCCATAGCCCGGTCGATACATGACGGCCCTAAGAAAATACAAACAGGCCTATGGACCTCCCATCCGAGGACGTGGGCTGCGCATGTTAAAAATGAAAGCCTAGACGGGGCAGCCCAAAACCACGTCCAACACTTGCCAAAACTTCGTCTCTCGTTTTCTCTGTGTTTCGCATACTCGACATTGTGTGGGCATTTTGACTGTGCATCATATGAAGATGTGCTATGCATGAATGTTGATCAGCATGATGTTAACTGGCTGGTAGTTCCATTTTCGACCATGAATAAAACTTCCAACATGATGTTAACCCTGTTTGAAAAGGCCGTGTTAATATAAATGCTCTGCCTCTGAAAGTTGCAGTTTCTTATCTGAAACTGAACTTGCAGTTTCTTATCTGAAACTGAAACTTGCAGTTTCTTCTCTGAGAATCACATTGTCTGCACTTTTATACTCCTATGAAACTACATTTTTTAAGTGCTAAAAATAGATATCTAGAATTCATAAAATACTTCATATGCTCAATACTGCAAATCTGAAATTCAAAAGACATTCATATCTGAAAGTACTCTCAAAATACACAACACAAAACACAATTCACAACCTGCAAATACTGACAACCCTAAGCTCCTCCGGACAATTCACAACCTTCCCGACTATTGGGCTGGGGGGCAGCCCCCTCCTATTCCTCGGCGGCAGACAGCCGCCCCATGAGACGATGTGAACGGCGAGGGAGACGATGGCGGGGAAGCGTCATCGGGCCAACTGCTTTTCTCCTCTTGCAGTTGGGTTCGGTCGACGAAGACTCCACCGGCTCGCTCTGGCAGGACACCCTCACAAACGGCACCCTGTAGATGCTCAATCCTTCAATCTCTGGTGGATTCTCCATCTGGGATCGATATTCCCACCACCGCTCCCTCACGATCGGATTCGGTGAATCTGTTTGCTCCATGGCCCAGAGGAGCAGCTCTATGTACTCCGGCGCGACTCCCTCCGGGAGTATCGCCGCCTTTTCGCTCTGTTGCAGATATTTGGCCATGGATGTCGCCGTCGCCGCTAGTTGGTCCTTGTTGTCAAACCAAGACTGTATCTCCAACATCCTAGCTAGCTTCACAGGGTCGCCGTCTGCGATCCTCACGTATCGGTTGTACTCCTCCATCGATCTACTTCTCCACAGCACCTTCACTCGCCGGCGGTGGTTTTTGAATGGAAGAGGAGAGGAGCAGCGCTGGTTTTGGATTAGAACGGGAGAGGAGCGACGCTGGTTTTGGACTGGAACAGGAGAGGAGGGGCGGTGGTTTTGAAATGGAAGAGGAGAGGAGCGGCGCTGCATTTAGATTGGAACAGGAGAGGAGCGGCGGTGGTTTAAGAGGAGAAGAGCGGAAGAGCGGCGCTGGTCTTGGAAGTATTTTTTTGTTGTTTCGCGTATTTTGGGTCAAAGTTTGACCATGTACTGTATTTGACAAGCAAAATGTGAATGCTTGTCACCAAATTGATTTTGATTTTGATCCAGTCAGAGCGCGCCGGCCCTCTCGTCCAATCCTAAATCGCTGCCGCACGCTCCTCTCCCTCTTCTCCATTGCAAAACCACCTCCTCTCCTCTCCATCATCTCCATTCCAAAACCACCGTCTCGCCTCTCCCTCTTCTCTATTGCAAGACCACCGTCTCTCCTCCGTTTTCTAGACGCTTTGCTCCATGGTGCGGGCGCAATCCATGGATACAAA
This sequence comes from Triticum aestivum, assembly GCF_018294505.1. Lineage (NCBI taxonomy): Eukaryota > Viridiplantae > Streptophyta > Magnoliopsida > Poales > Poaceae > Triticum > Triticum aestivum. Next base: position 449,528,621 of record NC_057809.1, on the reverse strand, counting down.
ATTAGTATACTGTATACTATTTAAAAGTCGAGGGCGGGGCTTTTCCTGCGCGGTAGGCGGCGGGGCAGTTCCGCCTAGTCGGTTCGACAGAGACGCGAGAAGACGAGGGAGTAGGCTGCTGCAAATGTAGGGTTGTGTGATTTGACAGCGAGTTACTGCTGGACAGGTGGGGCCCCGTGATTTGACTTGCCATTATCATTTTAACTGCGGCGCTACGACCGGCGTGAGTCTCCCAGATTCCTGACCACCTCCATACAGGTGCCTCTCCCAATGCTCCACCATGTAGTAGAGGCTGGCTCTTGCATGAGAGCCCACTTCTCCACTTTTTCCTTGCCTCTCTTTCCTCCACATATGCAAAAATGCCATGTAAAGTGCACTATTGTACTTACTTTTACTTGCTCCTACAGGTGCTTAAGCTTGCCACATAAGCATAAAGTCTGATGTGGCAAGTTAATCAAGAAGAGAGAGACTAGTTTGGTGACCCAAGGAAGAAACGGTGCTAAGCGCGTGTACCTAGGTGAAAAGACAATTTTGAGTCTATAGCTAATTAAATGAAGCAAACTTAGCAACACCATTTCATTGGAAGAGGTCACTCCTTGGCAAATGCAATAAATACACGCGCTTAGCACCGTTTCTTCCTTGAGTACGAAGAAAGAGATAGAGAGGAGTAAAAAAATACACTTATAGCCAACCTTGTTGTAGTATGAGTGACTAAGTGATGACTATGTATGACATGCCAACATCAGATAGCCTAACGCACCGTGTTAAATCTCCAAGGGCGCGACCGCGCGAGCGACGCGACGGTCGTGGTAGGCGCGACCATGATACGGGCTGCTGGCAGCCCTTGGATCTGAGATCAAACGGTCGCATGCTAAGTTGCTGAAAATTTGCAGAATAACCCTCCAGGATAGGATATTCACCCATAGGTCTAGAATCACGCCATGCAACCGTTCGATCTCAGATCCAAGGGCTCTCGGAAGCCCGTATCATGGGAGAATGGAAAGCCACTACCCTGCCGTTCGCACGCTGGCAGTTCGCTCCTACTCGTCCCCGCACGTCCTTCAATACTACGGCGGTTCGCTCCTAGTCGTCCCGTCCATTCACATTACGGCAGTTCCACTAATCCTAACCCTCCTCCCAAATCCATGGCGTCCCAAATCTCCACGATCGGCGGTGAGTACAAGGTTAGAACCATCACCGGCGATGAGTTCGACGTCATCTACACCCGTTCTTCCGCGATGGTGAAAGGATGCCTTTCTCGCTTCAGACGCATGTTCGAAGACTCAGATGATGAGTGGGTCGCTGGGCTAGATGTTGAGTACACCACAGTCCTGGGACGAGAGAAGGATCTAAAGGACGAAGAGAGGAAGAAGCCCGCCGTGATCCAGGTTTGCGTGCATGACTTATGCTTGGTCTACCACATATGCCATGCCGACGTTGAGTGCCAGGATTTTAAGGACTTCCTCGAGAGCAACCTAGTCAAATTCGTTACTGTAGACTTTGGTAACGACAAAGAAGTCCTGCATCGGATAGGCCTCGTTGTAGGCAACACCTTCGACCTCCAGAAGAATCGGCTGGTGTCCCCTCGTCAGCCTTCAATGCTGACCCTGGCAGGAGCCATGGTTCATCCTTCGTACGGTAAACTGGAGAAACCTCATTACACGTTTCATCGTCATGCATGGCAGCGGAATGTACTAGATATAGACCACATCCACTACGCTGCAATGGATGGCTACCTTTGCTTCAATATCTACAAGGGTTGGATGAAGAGCAACAGCCAAGTGTGCGGTTCAAGCAAAGAAGTATCGGCCAAGAGGAACAGGGACAAGGACGAAGTCGAGGACGTGGACGAGGACTCCGAGTAAGGTGGCAGTGTCGTTGCTCATGGTGGTTCTAATGCAGTGTCTACCGGAATAGTTGCAAAGTTTAATTTCAGGTGTGCTTAATTTAATTTGAGGGGTGTGTTGTGCTGAGCCCCCAGCAGAACTATGTTATGTTTCTTCTTGTTACTTTAACTCTTCAGTACGTACATACTAGTATTTCTTACATTTCATCTTTTAGTTGGTATAGTACTACCACTCGTTTCTTCACATTATATACGTACAATATATATGGCCAACATCATATAGCCAGCAGTTTAGTTGTCAAAGAATTTCAGGGTGCTTAGTTTTGTCAAAGAATTCCAGGATGCTTAGAGGGTGCTTGGATCCAAGGGACTTATTTTAGTCTGACTAAAAATAGTCTCTTTAAGAGGCTAAAGTTCCAAGCACCCCTGACTAAAGAGGGGCTAAAACTAGTCTTGAGACTAAAATTTTTAGTCAGGGGTACCCCTACTAAAATGTGGATTAGTCCTCTCTCTACTCATTTAACTCCTCTCCTTTAACACAGGCGAGTTCTGGATTGGAGGGTTTGGAGGATAATAAATGCTCATTAACTTGATTTTAGCCTTTTTAGTATTTGGATCCAAGCATGGGTGAGGCTAGCATGTTTTAGTCCCACTACTTTTAGTCATGGGACTAAAACGTATCCAAGCACCCTCTTAGTTTTATTTGAGGGGTGGGTTGTGCTGGACACCATTATTGTGACTAGCCTTTTTAATAGTACTATATGCATAATTTGGCGACGAGCGCTCTCTATATGTACCACCTTTTTTTAATTTCAAGTTTTGCTCCATGGCGCAATCCATCGATACTACCGCTGTACAAAAGTATACATTTTTTAAAAGGCTAGAGGGCGGGGCAGTCTAGCTTGGTCGGTTTCATGAGAGGCGAGGGCCTTTGTGATTTTACGGCTCATTACTGCTGGAAGGCGGGGCCTTGTGATTTGACTACTCGTATAAATGCGCCGACGACCTGATCGAGGAGGAGCAAAGAACCGCGCGGTATACTCAAGTTTTCCACTTGAGTAGTATTGCGATGGAGGAGCACGAAACACGGCAGCCCAGTGCCATATGGTGATAAAAAATGATCTAATTTGCTAGTCATCTCATTGTTAGCATTGTTCTATTTGCCGCGGAGTCGTAACTGCTTCTTCATCGCCTCCACGACCTCCATCTCCTTGCGCATCTCCTCCGCCATCTTCATCATTGTGTCCATGACGCGACATTTCTCGACGCGAGCCTTCATCATCTATTCCACGGCCATATTACGTACCTTGACAGCAGCCGGGTGCTCGATGCGGAGCTTCGCCAACTCTTCCTTCTATTCCATGGCGAGGGCCTGCAGCATCTTCATCGAGGAACTACTATTCTCATGCAGCTTCTTCCAGCCGGTGTTCTTCTCCTTCAACAGGTCAATCTCGTGGCAGAGCTTCGCATTGTCCTCCCGAAGTCGCAGGATTTCACCGGTCGCCTTCTTCTCCGAGGCAATGCTCTTCTTCAGCAGCATCACCAAGCCGGTGGTCAACTCCCCCTGCTAAGTGAGCTCAGCGGGCATGTCGTCGAGACTCTCCTTTAGCAACTCCATCAAGCCTTGGATGAACTCCTTCTGCTTATTGAGCCTATCGGGCATGCCGTCGAGGGATAACGACTCCAGCTCCACCGGCTCGGCATGTTCGCCTCCGCGGCTAGGGCGCTCCTGGGAGCCATCGCCTGCCCGTGAGAGATCTTTCGAGGTCTCTGCGTGGCGGCGAGCCCTCTCTTTTTTTCCACAGCCTTGGTTGCCGCTCCCTTGTTACGAGTAGTTCTCGACCTAGAGCTCTGCTCACCGGCCATGGCAACGATGGACGAAGAAGAAGCACTTATGAGGAGGAAAGGTAGAGTGATTTTCGGTTAGGTAGTTCCCCTTTTTATAACCTAAGTACTAGCACTAGTACTAATACCTGCATAGTGGGAACACGTTCAGGTTTGGTACGTACTACTAGTAGGTGTGAGCAGGCTTTCGAATGTGATGGGAACAAGGTAAAGATTAATTGATGGTTTTGGTTTCGAGGCCCGAAACGGCTCCCGATGAGTTTAGCGGAACATAAATTTCAAGTACTACTACACTGCTCAAATGCGTAAATATTATGTTACTGTCAAAAATTGGCACAAAATACGAAGGAGACCAATGGAAGTACTACTAGCAACCCACGATTTAACTACTCGCATGCGCGCAGTGGAGTAATAATGTCTTTCTTCCGCCCTCACGTCCACTCAATTTGCATGCGCTGTATTAATTGACCATCAATGAAGTGAACGACTTTACACGCGTCAAATTATCACATGGGGTGGATCTTGGTACAAAATTGCGTCCGCCCGTGTACCCGCGTGTGCGTGCGAGGAATGAGTGCGTGCATGGCGTGCGTGCACATCTTCGCTTCGTGCATGTACCGCCAGTATGGCTCAGGGAGGACGAGTACATTCTTCTGGAACCAGCAGCACGTCACTGTGATCAATCCACGCAAGGAGGTCGCGACAACGCCTACACATGTGCCACGTGGCTTCATGAACTGTAAGAGAGACACTGTGTAGCGTGCCATTGGTATTCTAATTTACGTGTTTTGCACATACTCGAAGTACTAGTAAGGTACACGTGCATTGCACGCATCAGATTTTGCAACCAAATTATGAATAAATACCACACTATAGCATGTAAGCTCTGAGTCATATATGCCTGATGTAGCCCTTCGTTTAATTCTTATAGTTCATCTCATTCAAAATCAATTAGTTTTTATAAAAAAGCTAAGAACGCGGGAATAGGAAAAACATGGGATTATAGTGGAATGTCGTCTTGAATCCTACAGGATTGTACGAGTGTTTGATTGTGCATAGAAAAAACGCAGAATTCTTTCAAAGAGGTTTGAGTGGATGGGATGTTTCCTATGAAATCTAGTGCAAATGAATCATATGGAAAAATTCCTATGGTTTACAATCCTACGAATCAAACAACCAAGATAGGAAAAATTCCTAATGATTAGAATCCTCCAAAATTCCTTTGAGAATCCTTTGAATCAAAGAAGCCCTTAATCTATTTTATGATTCATGGAATTGTGCGTTGTAAAGCATAAAGTAAAAACAAATAATGGCAATTCAACTAGAAAAAAGTTTGGGCAGTTATGATACGGAAGATTCTAGAACAAAAGAGAACCACTGTTGTTTTGAGGTTTGTGCATTATGCTTAAGTTCAACCATGGAGTCTGCTAGATTGTACATGTGGCAAAATCCGGTGGGGGCTAGAAGATGGTGCGAGGGGCCGAGTGGAGGGAGACTATGAAGGAATGCACAAGTGCGAGATCGATATTTAGAGAGAGAGGGCGAACACGTGCGCTGATGCGCGCAGTGGCGGAGCCATGAAAAATAAATGAGCTAGGGGGCCAAGCATTGCTAATCCTTTACGAGGAGGGTCAATTCATGAACTTAAACCATTTTTAGCAGCAATTGTCTAATGATCACATTCATATTAGCCTTGATATATAGTGATGTTAGGGGGGAGGGGGCAGGGCCCTTACTGCCCCCTGTCTTCGCCATTGTGCACGCGTCTGAGAGATGAAGCGGAAGGCATGGATGATGAGAGGGGGACGTTGGATACATAATTAATGTGGGTGTATTAGCTATATATGTTAATCCTATATAGAGAGGTATAGATTGATCGATGTGGACGTGGGAAAGAGGGTGAGACCTCACTGGATATATCGATTGATCGGTTTGTGTGGAAAACTATGAAAGACCTAGCTATATACACACATACATAGAGGAACATCGATCGTTGCGCATGCACGCGTGAGAGATAAAGAATGCCCGATATGATGGAGAGGGGGATGTGTGTTGGTGTGTGCCTTCATGGGAGACCGACCTGAAGAAAAAGATTGCATGCGTGCGATGGATAATGCCGACTGGTAGTGTGTGTGCATGCATGCACGAGAGAAGGTTAGTGGTACAATTATAAAGAGAAGACTACTGTGTGGGTGTAAAAGAATAGCTGAATAGGTGAGGTCACAATCAATGTAAAGTTGAATTCAGACATTTTAATAAGAGATCCTGATGTTTGAAACCCATGCATGCATGAATATAACGGAGCTCTGCGCGGTGTGGTTTGGAAACGAGCATGTTGTAATGTATACACATTGAACAAGGTCAGACTGATTTGAATTTGAGATACCGATGGCAGACATCATTTGGCCACGTCGCATCCGTGCATGGACACACTATTCTAATTGGAGATGATGGGCGGCTTTTGCATCACATATCTATATCTATACCCATATATATATATATATATATATATATAATATTTTATATTGTGTGTGGGTAACTTTAACTTTGAAAGATGGTCGTTGGATGAGGCGAATCCGATGGTCCAAAGATGGCAAATTTGAGCACTACTGGCCGTTGGATATCATCTAGATTCCACCAGATTTCGCCACATGTATAATCTAGAAGACTCCATGGTTGAACTTAAGCATAATGCACAAACATCAAAACACAAGCACTTCTTATTTGTTCTAGAATCTTCCGTATCAGAATTGCCCAAATGTTTTTCTACATGATTTGCCATTATTTGTTTTTACTTTATGTCTTACGACGCACAATTCCATGAATCTTAAAATAGATTAGCTTTCTTATAAAAACTAGATGATTTTGAATGAAATGAACTATAAGAATTAAACGAACATCTACATCATGCATATATGACTCAAATCTTGCATGCTATAATGTGGTATTTATTCATAATTTGGTTGCCAAATCTCATGCGTGCAATGCACGTGTACCTTACTCTAGTCTAAATGGTGTTTGTGTGTGTGTTGTGCGTGTTGAGGTGCAAATTGTCTTTTTTTGGGTACACGTTAAGCTTGTTCTTTCGAAATTTCAAGCCGCGCCTTGTTATGCCGAAAATTCAAGCTAGCGTCTCTGTCTATCGTGCTGGGAAACTCCCGCCTCTTCAACCCGCGCCTTGTTAGCCCGAAATATTTAAGATATATCTTTGTCTCGTTGTGCTCCGACAACTCCCTCCATCTCAACCCGCGCCTTGCTATTCCGAAATTACAACGCGCGCGAAAACTCCCACCTCCTGTGAAATCCCGACACGTGAAACGCCCGTGGTACCCCTGAACCAAAAGAACCGCCTCAAATCGGTGGGGGTACTTTCGTAACTTACCCCACATTTCGGACAAGCGCGTCTCTAAGCCATGGTTCCCCACTGCCATCCCATCCGCCCACCCATTCGTACATCGAGGCCGCGAAAACCTGTGATGAAACCCCACACCCTGCTCCATCCGCCACCCAGCCGGAGCCTCTTCCCCGACGACGTCGTCCATAGCAACACCTCGACGTCCCTCATCCACCGTTCCGGATGAGGATCCATCGTCGATCTCATCGTCCCGCCGGTTCCGCCACCCCGTCCTCCACCTCCAAGGAGCTGCCCCGACGTTCCCCTCGTCTTTCGCGCCACCTCCATTCCCACACCGCCGTCTTCACCTGCACCACCGAAAGAGAATCATCATCACCGTTTCCTCGGATGAAGGTGCGGCCTAATCGGCGCGACCAAAGAGGTTGTACACTAATCGCCGCATTTTGTTCTTGATTCGATCTCACGGTGCTGCCAGCGCTCGGTCCCGAGCCGACACGGCGTGGATCCATCCACGGCGACATCGCCGGCCACGTCCTCCACGGCGTTGCTCCCTCGGCGGAGATGTCCACATCAGTAGGACCTGCTGCTGCTTTAGCTCTCGCTCGCGCTGCTGCTCTGCTCTTGCTCTCGGTCCCCTACCTGGTCTGCTCTTGCTATTGCTCTTGCTCGCGCTGCTGCTCTCGCTCTTGCTCTCGCTCTTGCTCTTGCTTGCGATGCTGCTCCGATTTAGCTACACTTCACTCCGATGCTGCCGGGGTGAAGGAAGAACCAGCCGCAGCGGGGAGGGGGGCTCGCCGGAGAGGTACCCCACTATCTATCTTAGGGTTCAGGATGGGGGCGGTGGTCGTCAGCGGTGGCGGGGCGTTGGCGGGGCGGTGGCGTGGGGATCGCCGGAGAAACAGCTCGGCACGGGGGGGGGGGGGGCTATAGGGATGGCCGGGGCGGCGGCGGACCGGCGGTGGGGAGTGTTTTCAGGGCGGGCGTGGCGGTGCACCGCCGGCCACGGGCGGCGGGGGGCTGCTGTTTGGCCGGCTCAGGGGGGTGGAGGTTGAAGATGAACCGCAGACCCTTGATTCCGTATCCAACGGCTGCAAAATCGGCTGACCAGAGATGAAAAAGTCAGTCGATCGACGTGTAGCCTCACCTTGCTAGTGCTTTCGGTTTCGACAGTAAAATTCAGTTTCGACAGCAAAATTCAGTTTCGACAGTTAAGTTCAGTTTCGATAGTTAAGTTAAGTTTCGACAGTTAAGTTCAGAGATGAGCGGCTGATGTATTTTACATCTAGCACTTTGTGTTTATGTATTTTACATCATGTATTGGAGATGCTATTAGAATTCCACTCAGGTTAACGTTGTTCGTTGTCTCTCTTGTCCTGCTTCAGCCTCGGTGTCGTACAACTCACCGGAGCTGCTCCAACGACGAAACCCTCCATCACAGCGGAGCAGTACCTCGGGCTCCATCTCCAGACGCCTAAGATCTTCTTCCCCTCCTCTGACAGCCAAGTCAGCCGGAGCATCCTCACCGGCCAACCCAATCACGCTGAGATCGACATGGCTTCGCCAAAGAGGTTGTACACTTGTTGCATCTCTTTTTTACTCTACATGTTATATATATTGTCCACTGAGCACTCGTAGTAACGGGAAATACGATTATTTTATCCTACTATATGACAAGCAGTGAGGTACCAGGCAACTTAGCTATCCGTGATGGACTCTCTTGAACGCCATCATTATTTATCTCTGCGCGTTTGAGCTGTGCATTTGTCGATGGGCCTGGGAGTTGAGCTAGTATGGCAGTGGCCTGGGTCCAAAGTAATAGAAGTAGCACAAAAACATTTTTTTAGTGTAGGATTTTCCTTGCTCAAGCCTGCCTACTAGAATCGCCAGTGCTTGAAAGGAAAAGTGAATGAAAAACATCGGAATTGGAAAGTTTCCTATGGTACTACTTTTCATGAATTTGGTGCAAAGGAATGGAGCAAAGGAAAACTGTAGGATTTGTTCCTTTAGTGTCTCCTTGAAAGAAAAACCGTAGGAATTCTAATTTCCACTTCTCCTCCTTTTCATATTCCTATTCATCAAGCACAAGACTAAGAGATAGTAGCATAATAGCATTATAACCGTACATTTTCTTGTGGTTTGACTTAATCTCACCATGCTTTTTTGCATCCTGTGATCTTCCAATTGTTGTGAATCAAACACCCAGATTGGCAGAAATCCTGTGTTTTTAAATTCTCTGTTTTGCACGTGCATTCCTATCCTATTCCTGTCTATTTCCTATCCCTGCATTGTTAGAATCCTCAAATTCAAACAAGCCCTTACTCAATTACTTCTGTTACAGATATGTGTCAAAGAAAACCTTGTGTGGTTTGTCCTGCTCCTGCGGCGCTGTGTTCCACCCCAGCTCAGCTGCTCCAACGACGGAAGGGTTCACCACAGTAGGGATCCGCTCTCCAGACTGTCTTTCGCCGCCTCAGATCTTCTTCCCCGCCGCCGGCAGCCACGGCAACTGCATTACCATCATCAACTGAGCAGATGACCTTGAGGACTACACGGGTCCGCAAGAGAGGTCGCACTCTTCCGTGTCTGCTTACGTTATGCGTCGCTTAATATGATGACATGCTACATTATCGTCGTGTTCACCTATTAGACTCCGAGTCAGGTCCAAACTAATGCTGAAACTTGAGTTTTTAAATGGTTGTGGGGTACATATTGGGGCAGCAATCAGTACTATCTGTCTACTATCTGGTTAATCTCCGGTGTCTACTATGAGTTTCATGTTGGGTGCAAACAAACATTAAAGGAGCCATTATCTGTATTTTTTAACTAAAGCTATTATCTGCCTGCTATCATTGGTTTTGGGTCTATCCACAGTTTGCTACCATCACTCTGGATTTGTGCATGCACTCCTTACATAATCTCACTATGTTTTATTCCTATGCATGCCAGTTATTGTACACAATGGAACTGATCATGTAGAGCAAAAGAGACGAGCCTTGCGTGGCAATAAAATTTCATGCAGACGTCGTTCCATGGTGGGCGCAAAGGCAGCCCCCCTCCACCCATTTCGGATCGTAATCAAGAGGAAGATAACTGTTATGAGGGGGATTCAGAAGGAGAAGACCACTCCTATTTACCCCATGAGGTCTTCGCTCTAACTTGGCATGCTGATGTTGGTAATATCATGCATATGGTGCCTTGCATTGCTTACTGTATACATTAAAGATGTCATCTGCTTAGTTTAGACATGCTTTGTGTCAATGCCATCTGTTTAGTTTCTTTATCGTATATGTGAATCATGCAATGCCATCTTGTCTAGCCAGGCATCATATATGTGAATTTTGCAATGCCACCCTGGTTAGCCAGTCATCTTATATGTGAATTATATCATGCCATCATTTTTTTATTACGTGTTAAATTTGTCAACAATTTTAGTACATTCAATTACTCTTCCTGTGCATCAGCCATTTGGCACGGTCATGGAAAAATCTGGAGTGGAAACAAGGTCTTCAGAGCAGACAATGCTATCTGACGAAGCGCATGTCTTGCTGGTTACCGATAGCTCCTCAGAGGAGGATTCAGAGACAGATGACCAGTCATATTCCCCCCCCGAGGTGCATGCCCTAACTTGGCAGGGTTATGTTGCTCATATCGTGCGTATGGTATCTTGCATTGCTATGTCATTTGCTTAGTTTAGACATGCTTTGTGTGAATGCCACCTGTTTAGTGTCTAATTACCATATATGTGAATTATGCAATGCCATCTTGTTGCAAGACATTATATATGTGAATTATGCAATGTTATCTTGTTGCAAGGCATTATGTATGTGAATTATGCAATGCCATGCTGTTTAGGCAAGCGTCATATATGTGAATTATATCATGCCGTCCTTTTTTTGTATTTCTCATTGCTTTTGTCGACAATGTTTGTATATTCAACTGCTCTTCCTGTGCATCAGCCATTTGAATTGGTGATGGAGAAATCTGGAGTGAAAACAAGGTCTTCAGAGCAGACAATGCTACCTGCTGAAGCAGATATCTTGCTGGTTACAGATAGCTCTTCAGAGGAGGATTCAGAGGCAGATGACCAGTCCTATTATCCCCCTGAGGTGTATGCTCAAACTTGGCAGGGTTATATTACTCATATAATGCATATGTTGTATTGCAATGCTTAGTTTTTACATCATATACACAATATTGAATGCCATCTCCTTAGTTGACACATCATATATGCGATTGCCCTCTGCTCACTTCCTTAGTATATAAATCATATATTTGAATTATGTCATGCCATGATGTTTACATAGACAGCATGTATCTGAATTATGGCATGCCAACCCATTTTCTAAAGACATAATATAGTTATATCATCTCATCCTGTTTACATAGTCATCATATTTAAATTATGTCATTCTATCCGTGAATTATATCATGCCATCATGTTTCCATCGACGGCATGTTTGTGATTTATGGCATGCCAACCACTTTAATAGACACATCGTATAGTTATATCATGTCATCCTGTTTACATAGTCATCATATTTTGAAGTATGTCATTCTATCCTGTTTAGTTAGCCATCATACATGTGAAATTGTGTCATGCTATCCTGTTTAATTAGCCATCATATATGTGAAATTATGTCCTGCTATTCTGTTTGCTTAGACAACATAAATGTGAATTATTTCATGCCCTGTTTTCTTCCCTACTATCCATTGCACCTGTCTATCTTACAATGTCTGTACATTCAATTACTTTTCTTGTTTATCAGCCATTTCAATTGGAGGGAGTGATGGCAGTATCTGTGGGAGTAAAAACACGGTCTTCAGAAAAGATCGTGCTACCTGTTGATGCAGATAGAACCACGGTTGTACTTGCCCAAGAACCAGCCCCACCACACATAACCCACACTCATGCAGATTGTACCCCTACCCAGTTGGACAGAGAACCAGCTACACCCCTTCTAACCCCAACCCCAGCAGATAGACACCCAGTTCCCGTTGACACAGCACCGTCTCCACCACAGAGCACCCAAACACGAGCAGTTAGTAAGGCAACTGCAGTGCCCAAATCACGAGGACCACCACTCCGAACCCGAAGTCAACGCTTAAAGCAGAAGAAGAATTGTTCTCAGGTCAGGTTCCGTAGCTATGGTTCATACTACTTTGCTCTTGCATCACTGTATTTACTGATACCAACTAATTTCAAATTTGAAGGATGCAATTGAAACTCCAATGGCGCAACAGGTATGTTTTAAACCTGTTTCTTCAACGTGTTTGGCTGTTTGCTGTTGTAACTTGCTCTATGTTGATTTCAGTTTCAATTGAATAAACAGTTATGTTCTCATGCCATGCACATTACAAGTGTTGTTATTGCTGTGTAGTTTCCCACACTTATATTCTGTCTATGCTGCTTTGTCTTAAATAGATATGATTCGAACTGTATCTATCTTGATTTGGCAACATAAACTAGAATGATATAGACCATACAGTGACCATACTACATAGATATATGTTTGTTTCATGCTGTTATCCTGTCCACCTTACTACTGAACTGGTTTACCAAAATGAGTTTCATATACTACATTGTAAACCTGAGATGTGTTTGTTTGTTTCTCTTTTAGAACGCGGATAAAATATTGGAGAAGAGTACCCTGTTATGCAATGGTAAAGGAAGTAATGCAGATAAGGTTCAAGATAGTGAGACATCCCTGTTGGTCTCCAAGAAAGCTGATAAAAACTATATTGAAGACACTGAGACAACCCCAAAGTCCTGTCTTGATGTAGTGTTCGAGTTACTGGCTACCACTGCTGGCACCAGCTCTTCGAACTCATTGCCTGAATCAGTTCGGCTTCTTGAGTCTCAACTTCAAGTTGAAAGACATCGATCAGATGTTATGCGACAGGAAGCCGAAGGACTGAGGAAGTCCCTGCAGAATTCAGATGCATACTTTCTGGTGCAACAGCAAGCGCTGGAGGACTTAAGCGCCAAACAAGAGAAACTTAATAAGCTTGCTAAGCATCTTGCCACCATTATGGGTACCCAGGATATTGTTTCTTGAGCTCTTCTGAAGTGGTTTCAGTTCTGGACTTGTTTTGCTGCGGCGTTTATATGCTGCTGTGTTCCCTATATTTGCACTGGTGGCGAACTTTGATGCCCAGTGGATGTAATATGTGTAATAGCCGTGATAGCCTAGTGTAAGTTGCTTGCTTATTTATTTCCTTGTTGTCTTGTTTATTTGTTTGCTTGTAGTCAGTGCAGTTCTTTTTCTGCGGTTTGCTAGTGGATGCAATAACCTATTTTTTTAAAACTAGGCCACAATAACCATGTGCTAATATTTACTGTAGTGACACTGGGCCTCCTACGGGCCGTAGAAACAGTGGGCCTTCTACGGGGCGTAGAAACAGTGGGCCTTCTACAAACCGTAGAAACAGTGGGCCTTCTACGGGCCATAGAAACAATGGGCCTTCTATGGGCCGTATCATCAATGGGCCTTCTACGGGCTGTATCATCAATGGGCCTTATACGGGCCATCTGGTCGATTGGCCAAACATGGGCCAAACAGACCGCATTCTAGCCGTAAACAGGCTAGAGTTGGAATTGTCCGTTCATGGCCGACCATAACGGGCCATCGTTAATAGGCCGTACTTGATGACGCTATGAAAACGGCCCAACATATTAACGGACCACAAATGGGCCGACTGTAACCACGGGCTGAATTTGGCCCACAAGCAGAAAATGACAGTAACGGGCCGTAAGTAAACGAATGCTGGAAATGAGCCCAAGAATAAATGGGCTCTGAGAAGGCCGAAAGATAACATGGGCTGGAGACGGCCCAACGGAATAACGGGCCGTTAATGGGTATAAAGTGATACACTGTTCATTATGGGCTAGTTTCACCACGGGCCGTTAATGGGTGTAAAGTGATACACTGTTCATTACGGGCCAGTTTCAGCACGGGCCGCTAATGGGCCAAGAGTTACAAAGGGCCTCATATGGGCCGAAAGACGTCATGGGCTATACATGGGCCAGAAGTGAAAACGGGCTGGAATCATATTGGACGGCCCAGATGACGCTACTGGGCCTAATTCGGATAGGGCGTAACGGGCCTTGGGTTAGCGGGCTGTAAATGGGCTATATGCGAACAGACCGTTAACAGGCTTTCCATGGGCCAGCCCGCCAGCTTTTGACCAAGTCAAATGGGCTGGCCTTTTCACAGGAATGGGCCACTGTTGGGCCGTGCCACGTGTCGACGTATCGTAGGCGCCTTCTGTCCAGTGAGTGGATGACATCTGTCCCAACGATGAGCCAACACGTGTTTCCTCTAGCCAATGATGATTTTACACGTGGAAAATCCCCATTGGTCGGGGCTGTTAACGGGTTATCGGATCCAAAACCCGTCCTGATAGCTTAACGGCGTTCCGTTACGGTGGATGCCACGTGTCGGTCACCCTTGATGAAAGCACTTCTGTGACGCGCGATTTATTGTCATGGAAGTGGACACTTTCGTGATGATAATTTTGGTAATGTCATGGAACACTTCTATGACAGCACAGGTATGACTATCTTGATTCTGTCATAAATTTGTCATGGATGTACATGCATGACAAAAAAAGCGACCTACTGTGACAAACACGTATCATCATGGAAGTGTATTTTTGTAGTGTAGCGATCAAACCCTAACAATACTAACTCGATTACATGGTAAATCTCATCCAACCCATCACCGTCCAGCAAGCCTACGATGGAATTACTCACACACAGTGGTGAGCATCATGAAATTGGTGATGGAGGATGGTTGATGATGACGACGGCGACGAATCCCCCTCTCCGGAGCCTCGAACGAACTCCAGATCAGCCCTCCTGAGAGGTTTTAGGGCTTGGCGGCGGCTCCGTATCGTAAAACGCGATGAAATCTTCTCTTCTATTTTTCTCCCCGAAAGCAAATATATAGAGTTGGAGTTGGAGTCGGGAGGTCTCCAGGGGCCCACGAGGTAGGGGGCGCGCCCTAGGGGGGCGCCCCCCACCCTTGTGGACAGGGTGTGGGCCCCCTGGTCTTCATCTTTGGTGAGGATTTTTTATTATTTATTGTAAGATATTCCATGGAGTTTCAGGTCATTCTGAGAACTTTTGTTTTCTGCACATAAAACAACATCATGGCAGTTCTGCTGAAAACAGCGTCAGTCCTGGTTAGTTCCATTCAAATCATACAAGTTAGAGTCCAAAACAAGAGCAAAAGTGTTTGGAAAAGTAGATACGACAGAGACGTATCAACTCCCCCAAGCTTAAACCCTTGCTTGTCCTCAAGCAATTCAGTTGACCAACTGAAAGAAATAAAGAAAAACTTTTACAAACTCAGTTTGCTCTTGTTATTATAAATATGTCAAGCTAGCATTCAAGTTTTCAGCAAAGATTATAACTAACCACATTTGCAATAATTCTCAGGTCTCATGATTACCCATATCAATAGCATAATCAACTAACAAGCCATAATAATAAATCTCGGATGACAACACTTTCTCAAAACAATCATAATATGATATAACAAGATGGTATCTTGCTAGCCCTTTCTGAGACCGCAAAACATAAATGCAGAGCACCTTTAAAGATCAAGGACTGACTAGACATTGTAATTCATGGTAAAAGAGATCCAATCATAGTCACACCCAATATAAATTAACAGTGATGAATGCAAATGACAGCTACGCTCTCCAGCTAGTGCTTTTAATAAGAGGGTGATGACTCATCATAAAAGTAAATAGATATGCCCTTCGCAGAGGGAAGAAAGGATTTGTAGAGGTGCCAGAGCTCGGTTTTGAAATAGAGGTGAATAATATTTTGAGTGGTATACTTTCATTGTCAACATAACAACCAAGAGATGGCGATATCTTCCATGCTACACACATTATAGGCGGTTCCCAAACAGAATGGTAAAGTTTATACTCCCCCTCCACCAACAAACATCAATCCATGGCTTGCTCGAAACAATGAGTGCCTCCAACTAACAACAGTCCCAGGGGGAGTTTTGTTTTGCAATTATTTTGATTTAGTTTGCATAAAGCATGGGACTGGGCATCCCGGTGACTAGCCATTTTCTCGTGAGTGAGGAGCGGAGTCCACTCCTCTTGAGAATAACCCGCCTAGCATGGAAGATATAGACAACCCTAGTTGATACATGAGCTATTCGAGCATAGAAAACATGATGATTATTTGAAGGTTTAGAGTTTGGCACATACAAATTTACTTGGAACGGGAGGTAGATATCGCATATAGGAAGATATAGTGGACTCATCTGGAATAACTTTGGGGTTTAAGGGATTGGATGCACAAGCAGTATTCCCGCTTAGTACAGGTGAAGGCTAGCAAAAGACTGGGAAGCGACCAACTAGAGAGCGACAACAACCATGTACATGCATTAAAATTAATAAACATTGGATGCAAGCATGAGTAGGATATAATCCACCATGAACATAAATATCGTGAAGGCTATGTTGATTTGTTTCAACTACATGCGTGAACATGTGCCAAGTCAAGTCACTTAAATCATTCAAAGGAGGATACCACCCCATCATACCACATCATAACCATCTCAATAGCATGTTGGCACGCAAGGTAAACCATTATAACTCATAGCTAATCAAGCATGGCACAAGCAACTATGATATCTAATTGTCATTGCAAACATGTTTATTCATAACAAGCTGAATTAAGAACGATGAACTCATCATATTTACAAAAACAAAAGAGGTCGAGTTCATACCGGCTTTTCTCATCTCAGTCAGTCCATCATATATCATAATTGCCTTTCACTTGCACGACCGAACGATGTGAATAATAATAAGAGTACACGTGCATTGGACTAAGCTGGAATCTGCGAGCGTTCAATAAACAGGAGAATACAAAGCAATATGGGCTCTTGGTTAAATCAACAATAAACCATATATGATCCACTTCAACAATTTAAACATGCACTTCTCCTACTGACCCCCAAAGAAAAGAAATACAACTATTTACATGGGAAAGCTCCCAACAAGCAAAAGAAGAATGAGAAATATTTTTGGGTTTTCTTTTTAATTATTACTACAACAAGAAAAGTAAACTACTACTAATTTTTTTGGTTTTTCTTAAGGTTTATCAAACACACAAGAAGAAAGCATAAAAGGAAATAAACTAGCATGGATGATACAATGAAAAAGTATGGACCCTGAAATCTAGCAATGAGTGTGTGTGAACAGAAATGTAATGTCGGTGAGAAATACGTACTCCCCCAAGCTTAGACTTTTGGCCTAAGTTGGTCTATGGCCACGGCTGGCCTGGCTGATATCCATAATAATAGTTGTTGGGGTCGTACTGTGATGCAGCGGCTATTGCCTCCTGAGCTGCAGTGTGGCGACGAGCGGCCTCTGCCCTCCTCTCGTACTCATCTGCCTCCTCTCTGGTAATAGTATATCCTCCTCTTGCCTGATAATCAAAGAAAGCAGGAGCAGAGTGAGTAATACAGACAGCACGACGTTTGTCAAAGATTAGTCGGTACTGGAGAGGTGATTCGTTCCTCTCGACAAAATGGTGGTGAACCATAGCATTAAAATCTAGATAGGCGGGAGGTAATTCAATATCATCTTCGCGTACATCTATACCAAGAAAATTAGCTACGCGAGTTGCATAAATTCCACCAAAGAATTCTCCATTAAGTCTATTAAGATGCAACCTATGTGCAACAATAGCTCCCAAATTATATGATTTGTCTCCTAACACAGAACTCATAAGAATACTGAGGTCAGGGACACACACGTGACATGCCTCATCTTTACCATTTATGCATCTACCTATGAAGAGAGAAAAATAATGTATAGCAGGAAAGTGGATGCTCCCTATGGTAGCTTGTATAATATATCTAGATTCTCCCACGTTTATATTAGCAAGAAAATCTCTAAATTCAGATTTGCGAGGATCTCTTATACTACCCCATTGTGGAAGTTTGCATGCAGTGGTAAAATCCTCTAAGTCCATGGTATAAGATTTATCATAAAGATCAAACAGAACAGTTGGAGAATTACGTGAAGTGGAAAATTCAAACCTCCTCACAAAGGAACTAGTGAGGTTATGATACTGACTGCACTTCTCTTCCTCGAAGCTCACAAGATCAGCGTTACGCAAATATGCGTTGAATTATTCTTTTATTACCGCTCGATCCATAAAATTTTCAGAAGGCCACTCACAAGGACGCATTGGAGCGTCTCTTGGTGGCTCTTCGTCAGCATCACGCATTGCAAGCCTGGGTCCTTGCTTCTTTGAAGAACCACCTTGGAACATCTTCCTAAGCATTTTTTTCTTCCTCTGAAAAATTCTGAAATTTTTTGGTAACTTCAAAATAAAAGTAAACCAAACTCAATAATATTGATAGAAACCACTCCTACAAGTGCCTAGAGCCTATATCATGCATCAAAACTACTTTTGACCATATAAATTTGACATGCAAGCTCAAGAACAGGGTCACCTAAGCAGCAAAAATTTGCAATGAATAAAGCACTAGAACAAAAACTAATTGGACCAATGGAGGAGTTACATACCAAGGAACAGTCTCCCCAAGCAGTTTTGTGAGAGGTGCTTTGAGCAAGGAGATCAAAAATGGCAGCAAAGAGAGCTGGAACTCGTGCTTGAGTTAGTTTTTCGTGTTTGTGGGAGGAAGAAGAGGATGGGTGCAGGAATAAGTGGAGGAGGGCCATCATGGGCCCACGAGGCAGGGGCGCGTCCAGGCGGGTAGGGCGCGCCCTCCACCCTCGTGACCAGGTGGCAGCCCCCCGCGGTAATTTTTGCACCATAAATCCTCAAATATTCCCGAAAAAATCATATTAAATTGGCATGTCATTCTGAGGACTTCTATTTTTGGGACATTTTTATATTGCACGGATAAATCAGGAAACAGACAGAAAAATACTATTTTTACTTTATTTCAACTAAATAACAGAAAGTATAGAGAGGGTACAGAAGGTTGTGCTTCTAGTTTCATCGATCTCGTGCTCATCAAAAGGAATCCACTAACAAGGTTGATCAAGTCTTGTTAACAAACTCATTCCGATTAACATGAAACCGGAGAAATTTCGAATAACACTAGGTTACCTCAACGGGGATATGCACATCCCCAATAATAAGTATATCATATTTCTTCTCGACAGTAGGAAGAGGAAATTCAAAACCTCCAAATATAATCGATGGAGTTTTTCCGATAGAATTGATACTATGAACTTGAGGTTGTTTCCTCGGAAAGTGTACCGTATGCTCATTACCATTAACATGAAAAGTGACATTGCCTTTGTTGCAATCAATAACAGCCCCTGCAGTATTAAGAAAAGGTCTTCCAAGAATAATAGACATACTATCGTCCTCGGGAATATCAAGAATAACAAAGTCCGTTAAAATAGTAACGTTTGCAACCACAACAGGCACATCCTCACAAATACCGACAGGTATAGCAGTTGATTTATTAGCCATTTGCAAAAGATATTTCAGTAGGTGTCAACTTATTCAAGTCAAGTCTATGATATAAAGAGAGAGGCATAACACTAACACCGGCTCCAAGATCACATAAAGCAGTTTTAACATAGTTCTTTTAATGGAGCATGGTATAGTAGGTACTCCTGGATCTCCTAGTTTCTTTGGTATTCCACCCTTAAAAGTATAATTAGCAAGCATGGTGGAAATTTCATCTTCTGGTATCTTTCTTTTATTTGTAACAATATCTTTCATGTACTTAGCATAAGGATTCATTTTGAGCATATCAATCAATCACATACGCAAAAAGATAGGTCTAATCATTCCAGCAAAGCACTCAAAATCCTCATCATCCTTTTTCTTGGATGGTTTGGGAGGAAAAGGCATGGGTTTCTGAACCCAAGGCTCTCCTTCTTTACCATGTTTGCTAGCAACAAAGTATTTCTTATCATAACGTTGATTCTTTGATTGTGGGTTATCAAGATCAACAGCAGGTTCAATTTCTACATCATTATCATTACTAGGTTGAGCATCATTATGAACATCATCATTAACATTTTCATTAGGTTCATGTTCATTGCCAGATTGTGTTTCAGCATCAGACATAGAGATATCATTTGGATTATCAGGTGGTTCAGCAATAGGTGCACTAGAAGTTTGCACAGTTCTATCATTTTTCTTTTTCTTCTTTTTAGAAGAACTAGGTGCATCAATATTATTTCTCTGAGAATCTTGCTCAATTCTCTTAGGGTGGCCTTCAGGATACAAAGGTTCCTGAGTCATTCTACTAGTTCCAGTAGCCACTTTAACACCATAATCATTTTTCTTATTATTCATCTAATTGAGCAATTCCTTTTGAGCTTTAAGTACTTATTCTACTTGAGTGGTAACCATAGAAGCATGTTTGCTAACAAGTTTAAGTTCACATCTAATATTAGCCATATAATCACCCAAGTATTTAATCATATCAGCCTCTTGTTTTAATTGTCTACCAAAATAAGCATTGAAGTCTTCTTGCTTAAACATAAAATTATCAAACTCATCCAAGCATTGACTAGCAATTTTAGTAGGAGGGATTTCAGCTCTATCATATCTATAGAGAGAATTTACATTTACTAGCTGTGTCAGGTTATCGAGGTCTGGAGGTTCTTCAATAAGTAAAGGATCAAGATCATATGTTTCTTCGGCAGGCGGTAAATTAAGACCATGTATTTCTTCAATAGGAGTTAAATTCTTAACATCTTCAGCTTTAATACCTTTTTATTTCATAGATTTCTTTGCCTCTTGCATATCTTCGGGACTGAGAAATAGAACACCTCTCTTCTTCGGAGTTGGTTTAGGAATAGGAACATTAATTGGAGCAGGACTGGCTTAGGAGGTGCCCAATTATTTTCATTTGTCAACATATTATTCAATAAGATTTCAGCTTCATCCGGTGTTCTTTCCCTGAAAAAAGAACCAGCAGAACTATCCAGGTAATCTCTGGAAGCATCGGTTAGTCCATTATAAAAGATATCAAGTATTTCATTTTTCTTAAGAGGATGATCAGGCAAAGCATTAAGTAACTTGAGAAGCCTCCCCGAAGCTTGTGGGAGACTCTCTTCTTTAATTTGCACAAAGTTGTATATTTCCTTTAAAGCAGCTTGTTTCTTATGAGCAGGGAAATAGTTAGCAGAGAAGTAGTAAATCATATCCTGGGGGCTACGCACACACCCAGGATCAAGAGAATTAAACCATATCTTAGCATCACCCTTTAATGAGAATGGAAATATTTTAAGGATATAAAAGTAGCAAGATCTCTCATCATTAGTGAACAGGGTGGCTATATCATTCAATTTAGTAAGATGTGCCACAACAATTTTAGATTCATAGCCATGAAAAGGATCGAATTCAACTAAAGTAATTATATCAGGATCAACAAAGAATTCATAATCCTTATCAGTAACACACATAGGTGAAGTAGCAAAAGCAGGGTCAGGTTTCATCCTAGCATTTAGAGATTGCTTATTCCATTTAGTTAATAACCTTTTGAGTTCATATCTATCTTTGCAAGCTAAAATAGCTAAAGAAGCTTCTTGATCAAATAAATAACCCTCAAGAATAACAAGTGATTCTTCATCATCACTTTCATCATCATAATCAGATTCAATATTTTCAATCTCTCTAGCCCTAGCAAGTCGTTCCTCGAGAAAATCACCAAGTGGCACAGTAGTATCAAGCATAGAAGTAGCTTCATCGTAAGTATCATGTATAGCAAAAGTAGCATCAACAATAACATGCGACATATCAGAACGAATAGCAGAGCAGGTTTAGGTGTCGCAAGCTTACTCAAAACCAAGGTGAATCAAGTGCAGAGCTAGATGGCAGTTCCTTACCTCCCCTCGTAGTTGAGGGATAAATCTTGGTTCTTTGGATCTTTCAAGTTCTTCATAATGATAAGCAGATATAAATCCCAAGTGAATCAAAGAGTAGGCTATGCTCCCCGGCAATGGCGCCATAAAATAGTCTTGATAACCCACAAGTATAGGGGATCACAACAGTTTTTGAGGGTAAAGTATTCAACCCAAATTTATTGATTCGACACCAAGGGGAGCCAAAGAATATCTCAAGTATTAGCAGCTGAGTTGTCAATTCCACCACACCTGGAAACTTAGTATCTGCAGCAAAGTATTTAGTAGAAAAGTAATATGATAGTAGTGGTAACGGTAGCAAAAGGTAACAATAGTAAAAGTAATGTTTTTGGTATTTTGTAGTGATGATAGCAATAAGCGACGGGAAAGTAAATAAGCGAAGAACAATATATGGAAAGCTCATAGGCATCGGATCAGTGATGGATAATTATGCCGGATGTGGTTCATCATGTAACAGTCATAACATAGGGTGACACAGAACTAGCTCCAATTCATCAATGTAATGTAGGCATGTATTCCGAATAGAGTCATACGTGCTTATGCAAAAGCACTTGCATGACATATTTTGTCCTACCCTCCCGTGGCAGCGGGGTCCTAATGGAAACTAAGGGATATTAAGGCCTCCTTTTAATAGAGAACCGGAACAAAGCATTAGCACATAGTGAATACATGAACTCCTCAAACTACGGTCATCACCGGTAAGTATCCCGATTATTGTCACTTCGGGGTTAACGGATCATAACACGTAATAGGTGACTATAGACTTGCAAGATAGGATCAAGAACTCTCATATATTGATGAAAACATAATAGGTTCAGATCTGAAATCATGGCACTCGGGCCCTAGTGACAAGCATTAAGCATAGCAAAGTCATAGCAACATCAATCTCAGAACATAGTGGATACTAGGGATCAAACCCTAACAATACTAACTCGATTACATGGTAAATCTCATCCAACCCATCACCGTCCAGCAAGCCTACGATGGAATTACTCACGCACGGCGGTGAGCATCATGAAATTGGTGATGGAGGATGGTTGATGATGACGACAGCAATGAATCCCCCTCTCCGGAGCCCCGAACGGACTCCAGATCAGACCTCCCGAGAGGTTTTAGGGCTTGGCGGCGGCTCCGTATCGTAAAACACGATGAAATCTTCTCTTCTATTTTTTCCCCGAAAGCAAATATATAGAGTTGGAGTTGGAGTCGGGAGGTCTCCAGGGGGCCCACGAGGTAGGGGGCGCGCCCTAGGGGGGGGGCGCCCCCACCCTCGTGGACAGGGTGTGGGCCCCCTGGTCTTCATCTTTGGCGAGGATTTTTTATTATTTATTGTAAGATATTCCGTGGAGTTTCAGGTCATTCCGAGAACTTTTGTTTTCTACACATAAAACAACATCATGGCAGTTCTGCTGAAAACAGCGTCAGTCCTGGTTAGTTCCATTCAAATCATACAAGTTAGAGTCCAAAACAAGGGCAAAAGTGTTTGGAAAAGTAGATACGACGGAGACGTATCAGGCATCACCAAGCTTAGGCTTTTGATTGTCCTTGAATTTTACCTTGCGGTGCCTTGGGCATCGCCAATCTTAGGCTCTTGCCAATCCTTATTCCAGAATCCATCAAATCTTTACCAAGAACTTGAAAACTTCACAACACAAAACTCAACAGAAAATCTCATGAGCTCTGTTAGTATAAGAAAACAAACCACCACTTCAAGGTACTGTAATGAACTCATTATTTATTTAAATTGGTGTTAAACCTACTGTATTTCAACTTCTCTATGGTTCATACCCCCCCATACGTGCCATAGATTCATCAAAATAAGCGAACAACACACGAAAAACAGAATCTGTCAAAAACAGTAGAATCTGTAGTAATCTGTAGGTTTCTAATACTTCTGTAACCCCAAAAATTCTGAAATAAATTGGTGGACGTGAGGAATTTGTCTATTAATCATCTACAAAAATAATCAACCTAATCTAACTTTCCAGTAAAAAATGGCAACGAATCTCGTGAGCGCTAAAGTTTCAGTTTTTACAGCAAGATCGCAAAGACTTCCCCCAAGTCTTCCCAAAGGTTCTACTTGGAACAATCACTAATTAAAAGCATAAAACCACATCTAAACAGAGGCAAGATGAATTATTTATTACTAAAAAGGAAAAAAAAAGAAACCAAAATAAAATTGGGTTTCCTCCCAACAAGCGCTATAGTTTAACGCCCCTAGCTAGGCATAAAAACAAGAATAGATCTAGGTATTGTCATCTTTGGTATGCAATCCATATGTGGCTCTCATAATAGATTCATAAGGTAATTTAATTTTATTTCTAGGAAAGTGTTCCATTCCCTTCCTTAACGGAAATTGGATCTAATATTTCCTTCTTTCATATCAATAATTGCACCAATCGTTCTAAGGAAAGGTCTACCAAGAATAATAGGACATGTATGATTGCAATCTATATCAAGAACAACGAAATCTACGAGCACATAATTCATATTTGCAACAATAAGAACATCATTAATCCTTCCCATAGGTTTCTTAATGGTGGAATCCGCAAGATGCAAATTTAAAGAACAATCATCAAATTCACGGAAACCTAACACATCACACAAAGTTTTTGGAATCGTGAAAACACTAGCACCCAAATCACATAAAGCATAGAATTTATGATCTTTAATCTTAATTTTAATAGTAGGTTCCCACTCATCATAAATTTTTCTAGGGATAGAAACTTCTAATTCAAGCTTTTCTTCATAAGATTGCATTAAAGCATCAACGATATGTTTGGTAAAAGCTTTATTTTGACTATAAGCATGAGGAGAATTTAACATGGATTGCAACAAGGAAATACAATATATTAAATAAAAATTATCATAATTAAATCCATTTAAATCAAAAATAGTGGGTTCATTTCTATGTAAAGTTTTGACCTCTTCAATCCCACTTTTACCAATTTTTGCATCAAGATCTAAAAACTCCAAATCATTCGGACGCCTTTTAGCTAAAGTTGACTCATCTCCAGTCCCATCATTATCAAGATTCATATTGCAAAACAAAGATTTAGTAGGAGACACATCAATCACTTTTAGATCTTCATCCTTATTATCGTGAAAACTAGAAGAACACGCTTTTATAAAGCAATCTTTTTTAGCACGCATCCTAGCGGTTCTTTCTTTGCACTCATCAATGGAAATTATCATGGCTTTGAAAGACTCATTGATATCATGCTTAGGTGGAATAAATCTAAGTTTCAAAGAATCAACATCAAGAGAAATTCTATCCACGTTCCTAGCCAACTCATCAATCTTAGGCAACTTTTCTTCAAGCAAGGCATTGAAATTCTTTTGCGAAATCATAAATTATTTAAGACTAGTCTCAAAATCAGAGGGCATCTTATTAAAATTTCCATAAGAGTTGTTGTAAGAATTACCATAATTATTAGAGGAATTATTAGGGAACGACCTAGGATTAAAGTTTCATCTATACGTGTTGTTACCAAAATTGTTCCTACCAACAAAATTCACATCCATGGATTCATTATTATTCTCAATCAAAGTAGAAAAAGGCATATCATTAGGATCAAAAGAAACACTCTTATTAGCAAACAATTTCATAAGTTCATCCATCTTTCCACTCAAAACATTAATTTCTTCTATAGCATGAACCTTTATACTAGTAGATCTTTCGGTGTGCCATTGAGAATAATTAACCATAATATTATCTAAGAGTTTAGTAGCTTCTCCTAAAGTGATTTCCATAAAAGTGCCTCCCGCGGCCGAATCTAAAAGATTTCTAGAAGCAAAATTCAATCCAGCATAATTCTTTGTATAATCGTCCATAAGTTTAATCCATGAGTAGGGCAATTACATATCATTAATTTCATACTCTCCCAAGCTTGTCCAACATGCTCATGCTCAAGTTGCTTAAAATTCATAACATCGTTTCTAAGAGAGATGATCTTAGCGGGAGGAAAATACTTAGAGATAAAAGCATCTTTGCACTTATTCCATGAATCAATACTATTTTTAGGCAAAGACAAAAACCAAGTTTTAGCACGATCTCTAAGAGAAAACAGAAATAGCTTCAATTTAACAATATCATTATCCACATCTTTCTTCTTTTGCATATCACATAAATCAACAAAGCTGTTTAGATGGGTAGCGGCATCTTCACTGGGAAGGCCAGAAAATGGATCTTTCATGACAAGATTCAGCAAAGCAGTATTAATTTCACAAGATTCAACATCGGTAAGATGAGCAATCGGAGTGCTAATAAAATCATTATTGTTGGTATTGGAAAAATCGCACAATTTAGTATTATCCTGAGCCATCGTGACAAACGATCCAACAAACAAGCACACAAGAAGCAAGCGAAAAGAGACGTATGGAAAAGAGGCGAGCGGAAAAGAGGGGGAATAAAATGGCAAGGGTGAAGTGGGGGAGAGAAAAACGAGAGGCAAATGGCAAATAATATAATGCGAGGGATAAGAGTTTGTGATGGGTACTTGGTATGTCTTGACTTGTGCTTAGGCGGCACAAAAAATGACTAGTTGCTGGTACATTAGGTCTTTGACTTGACTTGGTGCAACCTCCCCGACAACGTAGCCAAAAATCCTTCTTGCTACCTCTTGAGCATGTGTTGGTTTTCCCTTGAAGAGAAAAGGGTGATGCAGCAAAGTAGCGTAAGTATTTCCCTCAGTTTTGATGACCAAGGTATCAATCCAGTAGGAGGTAACACGCAAGTCGCCTAGTACCTGCACAAACAAACAAGAACCTCGCAACCAACGCAATAAAGGGGTTGTCAATCCCTTCACGGTCACTTACGAAAGTGAGATCTGATATAGATAATAAGATAAATATTTTTGGTATTTTTATGATATAGATTGGAAAATAAAGATTGCAAAATAAACTATGATAGAAGTAGCAAATAGATATGAAAATAATATGATGGAAGATAGACCCGGGGGCCATAGGTTTCACTTGTGGCTTCTCTCAAGATAGCAAATTCTACGGTGGGTGAACAAATTACTGTCGAGCAATTGATAGAAAAGTGAATAATTATGAGAATATCTAGGCATGATCATGTATATAGGCATCACGTCCGAGACAAGTAGACCGAAATGATTCTGCATCTACTACTATTACTCCACACATCGACCACTATCCAGCATGCATCTAGAGTATTAAGTTCATAAGAACAGAGTAACGCATTAGGCAAGATGACATGATGTAGAGGAATAAACTCAAGCAATATGATATAAACTCCATCTTTTTATCCTCGATGGCAACAATACAATATGTGCCTTGCTGCTCCTGCTGTGACTGGGAAAGGACACCGCAAGATTGAAACTGTAACGCCCCAGATACACATTTCCATATTTGTACTTTGACTCTTGCCTTTTCCGGAGATGCGATATGAGTTTCCCTTCGTGGTTGGGTTTTGTTTTCGTTTTGCATTTTGTTCATGTCATGCATTTCATATCATGTCATCATTTGCATCGCATTTACATATGTGTTCGTCTCATGCGTGCGAGCATTTTCCCCGTTGTCCGTTTTGCAATCCGACACTGCTATGTCCTCTGGCGCCCCCTTTTGCCTTTTTTTCGTGAGCGGGTGTTAAACATTCTCAGAATGGACCGAGATTTGCCAAGCGGCCTTGGTACATCACCGGTAGACCGCCTGTCAAGTTTCGTGCCATTTTGAGTCCGTTTGATACTCCAACGGTTAACCAGGGAACCGTAAAGGCCTCGTGTGTGTTGCAGCCCAACACCCCTCCAAAGTGGCACAATAACCCATCCAAACCCCCTCCATCATCTCGGTCGTTCGATCACGACCGCGTGGCCGAAAACCGCACCTCATTTGGACTCTCCTAGCTCCCTCTACCTATATAAACACCTCCCCCTCCGAAATTCGCAGTCCAAACCCTAAAAATCGCCCCCCGACGCCACCGGACATGTCTGCCGCCGCCGGACAGATTGTCGCCGTGCCCACACCAGTGGGAGGCCGCCACGTGGCACCCCGGGAGCCTCCACCGCCGCCGGCCCGCTTGGCCCGTGCGGGGCCCCCGCGGGCCCATCCGTCCACGCCGCCGGCCCGCTCCTGCTCCCGCGCCCCGCGGAGCCCCGCGCCGCCGCTCGCCGGCGTGCTTCATCGCTGCCGACCCCGCCACCGCTCCGCCTGCGCCTCCTCCTCCGCGCCGGCGACCGCGCCGCCTTGCGCGCCCCGACCCGCGCCCCGGCGACCGCTCCCCTCAACCCCGGCCGCCCCCTCAACTCCAGCGAGAACCCCGACCATCCTCGAAGTCAGTGCCGCGAAACCCTAGATCCATTTTCGCAAGGTGATTTCCGCTAAGTCCCAAAAATCTTACATTCTGATGCTCCCTTCATCATGCCATAACTTTGTGCTTGGTGGTCCATTTTGTGCATATGATATATCAAAATGTTCACCGTGATGTGCTCTTCATTTTGTTCCATTGTGCCATGCTTGTTTGTGTCCATCTTGATGCCCAAATTGTTGATGCAAGAGTGCTATAAAATGTTAGTCCTATTACTTAGCAGATCTTGAGCATTTGTCATTTTTGCCATGATTATTGTGTGCTGCATATGGGCATGAGCTCTACATGTGTTTTGGGCTATGCCATGCCATCTTTACAGGGGTGTATGCCATGTATTTTTGTGATCAATGTGGTGACTAGCACAAGCATGCAAAGTAGCTCTCGTGATATTGCTGATTTCAGAGACTTATAATTTCATTAAGTCTTTGCTATGCTGTTATTTTTATGACATGTATTCATGTTGCTACAGAGAGATCCATGCTTCTTTTGAGTATGTTCAATAAGGATGATTTGGACATATGGTTGTGCTCTACCCATCCATGTCCCTGTTTGCAATTATGGAGTGCCTTAGCATGACTCAATCTTGCTCTACTTTTGCTATAAAATGTTCCTGGCAGATTGTTTACGTGTTAATCAATTTTGTCAAGGTTGTTGTAGTTGATCCATGCATGCTATGAGATTGTTCTTGCCATGGTTAGGTTTATGAACATGTCTTCTTGCTGATGCTATTCTTATCTTGTCATGCAATGCCTTGTTATGAGTGAATCGAGCTCGCAAACATGCCTTCATAAGTCTGTTTTGCCATGTCCAGTTTTCTGCAAAGTCTAAATCTGTTAACGAAACTTGCTATGTTTACATGGGTGCCATCATATCTTCTGATCCTTTTTGGCTTATGGCCAGTAAGGGACTTTTGTTATATGCTTTGATTAGATTCATTCCATGCCTTTTTTGCTATGTTCTGTTCCTGTAGCATATTGTTATCTTTCTCTAAACATTGCTTCCTCATGTTAATTCCTGACATGTTAGTATTTTCACTAAGTCTGTGATGCTGATATCTTTTGCACTTTTTCCATACTTGTTTGAACCTACTCTTGTGTGAATTAGCCGTAGCTCAGTGTTCATCTTTTGACAAGAATCTTGAGCAGAGCACTCCCATGTGCTTTGTTGCTATGTTGGAGTGCAGTAGCTTAGTTTCTTGTTGCATTCTAGATGGCATCGTCCTGTTAATCGCAGAATTGTGCCATTATTGTTTTGCTTGCCATTTGCAAACCGTGCATCCGTTTCTGGTGATCTTTATATCGATTCTGACCGAAATCAACTCATATTTCCAATGGCGCACTTGGTTTGCCAAGTTGAGGCCTGATTCAATCTTTTCCTCCCGGAGCACGCATATGCATTGCATATCTCATCCCGCATATCATGTCATGTTTTGCATCATGTTGCTTGCGCATTGCACCGTGGTTGATTGTGGTTTCCTTTGCTTGTGTTCTTGCCTTGGGTAGAGCCGGGAGACAAGTTCATGATTGAGGAACCGGTTGAGTACGCTTATGAGGATCAAGCTTTCGTCAACTCTGAGAACTTTGCAGGCAAGATGACCATACCCTCGAAATCACTTCTATCATTGCTTGCTAGTTGCTCGCTCTATTTCTATGCCGCGATACCTACCACTTGCTATATCATGCCTCCCATATTGCCATGTCAAGCCTCTAACCCACCTTTCCTAGCAAACCGTTGTTTGGCTATGTTACCGCTTTGCTCAGCCCCTCTTATAGCGTTGCTAGTTGCAGGTGAAGATGGGGTTTGTTCCTTGTTGGAACATGTTTATTGTTGGGATATCATTATTATATCTTGTTTACTTGGTAAAGGTTTGAGGGCTTGGCCTTATGCCTGGTGTTTTGTTCCACTCTTGCCGCCCTAGTTTCCGTCTTACCGGTGTTATGTTCCTTGATTTTGCATTCCTTACGCGGTTGGGTTATAATGGGAACCCCTTGACAGTTCGCCTTGAATAAAACTCCTCAAGCAAGGCCCAACCTTGGTTTTACCATTTGCCACCTAAGCCTTTTTCCCTTGGGTTCTGCAGAGTCAAGGGTCATCTTTATTTTAAACCCCCAGGCCAATGCTCCTCTGAGTGTTGGTCCAAACTGGGCGATGTCCGGCGCCCCCTGGGCAACCAGGGTTTATGCCAACCCGACGTCTTGCCCATCCGGTGTGCCCAAAGAACGAGATACGTGTGACTCCTATCGGGATTGTTCGGCACATCGGGTGGCTTTGCTGGTCTTGTTTTACCATTGTCGAAATGTCTTGTAACCGGGATTCCGAGTCTGATCGGGTCTTCCTGGGAGAAGGAATATCCTTCGTTGACCATGAGAGCTTGTGATGGGCTAAGTTGGGACACCCCTGCAGGGTTTTGAACTTTCGAAAGCTGTGCCCGCAGTTATGGGCAGATGGGAATTATTTAATATCCGGTTCTAGAAAACTTGACACTTAACTTATTTAAAATGCATCAACCACGTGTGTAGCCGTGATGGTCTCTTTCCGGCGGAGTCCGGGAAGTGAACACGGTCTCGTGTTATGTTTGAACGTAAGTAGTTTCAGGATCACTTCTTGATCACTTTTAGTTCATGACTGAGCTTTGCTTCTCTTCTCGCTCTCGTTTGCGTAAGTTAGCCACCATATATGCTAGTGCTTGCTGCAGCTCCAGCTCACTACCTTTTCCCTACCCATAAGCTTAAATAGTCTTGATCCCGAGGGTGTGAGATTGCTGAGTCCCCGTGACTCACATATTACTTCCAAAACCCGATGCAGGTGCCGACGATGCCAGTGTAGGTGACTCAACCTAGCTCAGATGGGAGCTCGATGAAGATCTTGTTTGTTGTGTTGTTCCGTTTCCAGTTGATCAGTAGTGGAGCCCAGTTGGCGCGATCGGGGACCTATTGCATTAGGGGTTGTCTTTCTTTATTTGGTTCCATAGTCGAACCTTGATTGTGTTCTGGATGATGTAATGCTATATTTATGTATTGTGTGAAGTGGCATTGTAAGCCAACTCTTTACCCCTTTCTTATTCAGTACATGGGATGTGTAAAGATTACCCCTCTTGCGACATGCCTACTATGCGGTTATGCCTCTAAGTCGTGCTCCGACACGTGGGAGATATAGTCGCATCGTGGGTGTTATAGAACCCAAAGCTAAGCACTTCTCCCATTGCAAGAGAGATCAATCTAGAAGGGCAAACCAAACTTACAATTCGAAGAGACTTGCAAAGATATTTAAATCATTCATAAAAGAATTCAAAGAAGAATCAAATATTGTTCATAGATAATCTTGATCATAAACCCACAATTCATCGGATCTCAACAAACACACCACAAAAAGAATTACATCAAATAGATCTCCAAGAGAATCGAGGAGAAGTTTGTATTGAGATTCAAAGAGAGAGAAGAAGGCATCTAGCTAATAACTATGGACCCGAAGGTCTATGGTAAACTACTCACACATCATTGGAGAGGCTATGGTGTTGATGTAGAAGCCCTCCGTGATCGATTCCCCCTCCGGCGGAGCGCCGGAAAAGGCCCCAAGATGGAATCTCACGGGTATAGAAGGTTGCGGCGGTGGAAATAGGGTTCGTGGTGCTCCTGGATGTTTTCGGGGTATATGGGTATATATAGGAGGAAGAAGTACGTCGGTGGAGCTGCGAGGGGCCCACGAGGGTGGGGGCGCTCCTACCCCCTAGGCGTGCCCTCCTGTCTTGTGGCCTTCTCGCTTCTTTCTTGATGTCCACTCCAAGTGTCCTGGACCACATTTGTTCCAAAAATAACTCTCCTGAAGGTTTCATTCCGTTTGGATTCTGTTTGATATTCCTTTTCTGAGAAACACTGAAATAGGCAAAAAAACAACAATTTGCACTGGGCCTTTGGTTAATAGGTTACTCCCAAAAATAATATAAAAAGGTATATAAAGCCCATTAAACATCCAAAACAGATAATATAATGGAATGGAACAATCAAAAATTATAGATACGTTGGAGACGTATCATGACCCTCTCGAAAAACTTGTCTTTGGGGGCGCTTGAAGACGTCATGGTGATCTAGATGTGTCAGAAAAACAGCTCGAAACAAAGACACGAGATATTTGTGTGGTACGGTGGTCATAACCTTCGGGAGAGTATATAATGAATTTTTACCGACTAAACGAAGTATTGTGCAAGAAAACGGAGTCCGGAGGGCACACGAGGTGCCCACGAGGCAGGGGGCGTGCCCTCCACCCTCGTGGATGCCTCGTGTCCTTTCCAGACTACTTCTTATGTTCTTATTTTCTTAAATATTCCAAAACGGAGAAAAATTGCTATTAGAACTGTTTTGGAGTCGGTTTACTTACCGTACCACATACCTCTTCCTTTTTGGAGGCTGAAATGTTCAGGAAGGTGTCCCTTATATACTCCTCTGGGGTTATGGTTTCAATAACATTAGTTTCGACATTTATAGGATTACCTGAGATATAATGTTTGATTCTTTGACCGTTCACCACCCTCAGATTTGTGCCTTCGAAGTTGTTGATTTTTATGGCACCGGAACGATAGAGCTCCTCGATAACGTAAGGACCTTCCCATTTAGAGAGGAGTTTTCTGCAAAAAAACTTAAACGAGATTTGTATAACAATACATAATCACCTACATTAAACTCACATTTTTGTATCCTTTTGTCATGCCATCTTTTAACCTTTTCTTTAAACGGCTTGGCATTCTCATAGGCCTGGGTTCTCCATTCATCAAGTGAGCTAATGTCAAATAGTCTCTTCTCACCGACAAGTTTGAAATCATAATTGAGCTCTTTAATGGCCCAATATGCCATATGTTATAGTTCAAGAGAGGTAAGTGACATGCTTTTCCATAAACCATTTTATACGGAGACATACCCATAGTATTTTTATATGCAGTTCTATAGGCCCATAATGCATCATCAAGTTTCTTGGACCAATTCTTTCTAGATATATTAACAATCTTTTGCAAATTTAATTTAAGCTCTCTATTGCTTAGTTCTACTTTACCACTAGACTGTGGGTGATATGGAGATGCAATTCTATGATTAACATCATACTTAGAAAGCATCTTACGAAAAGCACCATGAATAAAATGTGAACCGAAATCATTCATTA
This sequence comes from Triticum aestivum, assembly GCF_018294505.1. Taxonomy (NCBI): domain Eukaryota; kingdom Viridiplantae; phylum Streptophyta; class Magnoliopsida; order Poales; family Poaceae; genus Triticum; species Triticum aestivum. Next base: position 449,495,198 of record NC_057809.1, on the reverse strand, counting down.
AGTATCTAGGGACTCCAAACCTCGAAAAAATAACTTCTTTAAGCATCGTAATAGAGGTGTTATGATCAGCACTACTAGTTGGAATAGCTTCTACCCATTTAGTAACGTAATCAATATCAACTAAAATATGTGTATACCCATTAGAGGAAGGAAACAGTCCCATATAATCAAAGCCCCAGACATCAAATGGTTCAATAACAAGTGAATAATTCATAGGCATTTCTTGACGTCTACTAATATTACTAATTCTTTGACAATCATCACAAGACAAGACAATCTTACGGGCACCCTTGAAGAGAGTAGGCCAATAAAAACCGGATTGTAATACCTTATGTGCAGTTCTATCTCCAGCGTGGTGTCCTCCATAAGCCTTGGAGTGACACTTGCGTAGGATCTGTTCCTGTTCATGCTCAGGTACACAACGTCTAATAACACCATCTACTCCTTCTTTATAAAGGTGTGGGTCATCCCAGAAGTAATGTCTTAAATCATAGAAAAACTTTTTCTTTTGCTGGTATGTGAAACTAGGTGGTATAAATTAGCAACTATGTAATTAGCATAATCAGCATACCATGGAGCAGTACAAGAAGCATTTATGACAGCTAATTATTCATGAGGAAAGCTATCATCAATAAGTAGTGGGTCATCAAGAACATTCTCTAACCTAGACAAGTTGTCTGCCATGGGGTTCTCAGCTCCCTTTCTATCAATAATATGCAAATCAAATTCTTGTAGCAAGAGAACCCATCTAATAAGTCTAGGTTTAGCATCTTTCTTTTCCATAAGATATTTAATAGCAGCATGATCAGTGTGAATAGTTACTTTAGAATCAAAATATAAGGTCTGAACTTATCACAAGCAAATACAATTGCTAAAAATTCATTTTTAGTAGTAGCATAATTTCTTTTGGCACTGTCTAGAGTTTTACTAGCATATTGGATAACATTTAATTTCTTATCAACTCTTTGTCCTAGAACAACCCCTACAGCATAATCACTAGAATCACACATAATTTCAAAGGGTAAATTCCAATCAGGAGGCTGAACAATAGGTGCAGAAATCAAAGCTTTCTTAAGTATTTCAAATGCTTCTACACAATCATCATCAAAGACAAAAGGAACATCTTTTTGTAAAAGATTAGTCAGAGACCTGGAAATTTTAGAGAAGTCTTTAATGAACCTCCTATAAAACCGGCATGACCAAGGAAACTTCTTGTACCTTTGATGTCCTTAGGAGACATCTTTTCAATAGCATCAACTTTAGCTTTATCAACTTCAATACCTCTTTCAGAAATTTTATGCCCCAAGACATGCCTTCATTAAGCATAAAGTGGCACTTCTCCGAATTCAAGACAAGATTAGTTTCTTCACATCTCTGCAAAACTCGATAAAGGTTGCTTAATCAATCATCAAAAGAAGTTCCATATACGGAGAAATCATCCATGAAAACCTCAACAATCTTTTCACAAAAGTCAGAGAATACAGCAGTCATACATCTTTGAAAGGTAGCAGGTGCATTACATAAACCAAAAGGCATACGTCTATAAGGAAAGGTACCGAAAGGGCAAGTAAAAGTGGTCTTTTCTTGATCCTCTTTTGACACGGTTATTTGAGAGAAACCAGAATAACCATCTGGAAAGCAAAAATGTGTGTGTTTAGATAATCTTTCTAGCATTTGATCAATCAAAGGTAAAGGGTAATGATCCTTTTTAGTAGCTTTATTTAGTTTGCGGAAATCAATTACCATTCTATAACCTGTAACAATTCTTTGTGGGATCAACTCATCTTTATCATTAGGAACAACAGTAATACCTCCCTTCTTTGGTACACAATGGACAAGACTTACCCACTGACTATCAACAACGGGATAAATTATACCTGATTCCAGAAGATTTAGTATTTCTTTTCTTACCACTTCTTTCCTCTTAGGATTTAACTATAGTTGGTGATCAACAACTGGTTTAGTGTCTTTCTCTAATTTTATTTTGTGCTGGCATAGAGTGGGACTAATGCCCTTAAGATCATCAAGAGTATATCTAATAGAAGCATGGTGCTTCTTCAGAGTTTTCAATAATTTCTCCTCTTCCTCCTCTGAAAGGTTAGCACTAATAATAACAAGATATATCTTCTTTTCATCAAGATAAGAATATTTAAGAGAATCAGGCAATGGTTTAAGCTCAAACACAGGATCACCCTTGGGTAGAGGAGGATCCCCTAGAATTTCGACAGGCAAGTTGTGTTTCAAAATAGGTCCCTGTTTAAAGAATACTTCATCTATTTCCCTTCTTTCATTCATAAACATATCATTTTCATGGTCTAGCAAATATTGTTCTAAAGGATCATTAGGAGGCACGACAATAGAAGCAAGACCAGTAATTTCATCTTTACCAGGCAATTCTTTATCATGGGGTTGTCTATGAAATTTAGCAAAATTAAAATCATGAGACATATCCCCTAAACCAACAAAAACAATATCCTTTTTACAGTCTATCTTAGCATTAACAGTATTCAAGAAGGGTCTACCAAATATAATGGGACAAAAGTCATCCTGTGGGGAACCAAGAACAAGAAAATCCGCAGGATATTTAACTTTCCCACACAAGACTTCAACATCTCTAACAATCCCAACCAGTGAAATAGTATCTGTATTAGAAAGCTTAATTGTAACATCTATCTCTTCCATCTCAGCAGGTGCAATATCATGCATAATTTCTTTGTATAAGGAATTAGGTATTGCACTTGCACTAGCACCCATATCACATAAGCCATGATAGCAATGATCTCCTATTTTAACAGAAATAACAGGCATGCCTACAACAGGTCTATGTTTATTTTTAGTATCGGGTCGAGCAATTCTAGCAGCTTCATCACAAAAGTAAATAACATGCCCATCAATATTATCAGACAAGAGATCCTTAACCATAGCAATACTAGGTTCAACTTTAATTTGCTCAGAGGGTGTAGGTGTTTTAGCATTACTCTTACGAACAGCAGTTGAATCTTTAGCATGATCCTTTATTCTAATAGCGAAAGGTGGTTTCTCAATATATGCGATAGGAACAATAGGATCAACATTATAAGTGATAGTCTTAGCTTCAACTTTAATAGGTTCAGCTACTTTTACTTCAATGGGAGGATTATATTTAAACCACTTCTCCTTGGGGAGATCAACATGAGTAGCAAATGATTCATAGAAAGAAGCTACTATCTCAGAGTCAAGTCCATATTTAGTGCTAAATTCACAAAAAGCATCGGTATCCATAAAAGATTTAACACAATTAAACTTAGGTGTTATACCTGACTCCTTACCTTCGTGGAGTTCCCAATCTTCAGATTTGTGTTTAATTCTTTCCAATAAATCCCATTTGAATTCAATAGTCTTCATCATAAAAGATCCAGTACAAGAAGTATCGAGCATGGAGCGATTACTGAGAGAAAGCCGAGCATATAATTTTTGAATACTAATTTCTCTTGAGAGCTCATGATTGGGGCATGAATATAACATTGACTTAAGCCTCCCCCAAGCTTGAGCGATGCTTTCTCCTTCGCGAGGCCAAAAATTATATATATAATTACGCTCACGATGAACAAGATGCATAGGATAAAACTTCTGATGAAATTCCAATTTCAATCGGTTGTAGTTCCATGATCCCATATCATCACATAGCCTAAACCATGTCAATGCCTTTCCCTTCAAATACAAAGGGGATACCTTCTTCTTGATAACATCCTTGGGCATACCTTCAAGCTTAAATAATCCACAAACTTCGTCCACATAGATTAGGCGCAAATCGAGATGCAATGTTCCATCTCCTGTAAAAGGATTAGCTAGCAGTTTCTCTATCATACCCGAAGGAATTTCAAAGTAAACATTTTCAGTAGGTTCAGTAGGTTGAGGAGCAACTCTTTACTCTACTGGTCAGGGTGAAGATACCCCGAACAAGCCCCTCAAAGGATTATGTTCCATAGTAACAAGTGACAGTAAATTTCAGCACACTATATCAATTTTTCCTTACCAAATTCCACCTACCAAAGGCGCTTCACTCCCCGGCAACGGCGCCAGAAAAGAGTCTTGATGATCCACAAGTATAGGGGATCTATCGTAGTCCTTTCGATAAGTAAGAGTGTCGAACCCAATGAGGAGGAGAAGGAAATGATAAGCAGTTTTCAGTAAGGTATTCTCTGCAAGCACTAAAATTAGTGGTAACAGATAGTTTTGTGATAAGGTAATTTGTAACGGGTAACAAGTAATAAAAGTAAATAAGGTGCAGCAAGATGGCCCAATCCTTTTTGTAGCAAAGGACAAGCTTGGAAAAACTCTTATATAGAGGAAAGCGCTCTCGAGGACACATGGGAATTATCGTCAAGCTAGTTTTCATCACGCTCATATGATTCACGTTCGCTACTTTGATAAATTGATATGTGGGTGGACCGGTGCTAGGGTACTGCCCTTCCTTGGACAAGCATCCCACTTATGATTAACCCCTCTTGCAAGCATCCGCAACTACAAAAGAAGTATTAAGGTAAAACTAACCATAGCATGAAACATATGGATCCAAATCAGCCCCTTACGAAGCAACCCATCATCTACTTATTACTTCCCAATGCCTTCCCCTAGGCCCAAACAATGGTTAAGTGTCATGTAGTCGATGTTCACATGACACCACTAGAGGAAATACAACATACATCTCATCAAAATATCAAACGAATACCAAATTCACATGACTACTTATAGCAAGACTTCTCCCATGTCATCAGGAACAAGCGTAACTACTCACAAATCATATTCATGTTCATAATGGGGTATTAATATGCATAAAGGATCTGAACATATGATCTTCCACCAAGTAAACCAACTAGCATCAACTACAAGGAGTAATCAACACTACTAGCAACCCACACGTACCAATCTGACATTTTGAGACAAAGATTGGATACAAGAGATGTACTAGGGTTTGAGATGAGATGGTGCTGGTGAAGATGTTAATGGAGATTGACCCCGTACTGATGAGAGGATCGATGGTGATGACGATGGTGATGATTTCCCCCTCCCGAAGGGATGCTTCCCCGGCAGAACAGCTCCGCTGGAGCCCTAGATTGGTTTCGCCAAGGTTTCATCTCGTGGCAGCGGAGTTTCGTCCCGAGAGCTTGCTTATGAGTTTTCTAGGGCGAAAGACTTCATATAGCCAAAGATGGGCACCGGAGGCCTGCTAGGGGGCCCACGAGGCAGGGGCACGCCTAGGGGGGTAGGGCGCGCCCCCACCCTCGTGGATGGTGGGTGGCCCCCCTTTGGTACTTTCTTCACCCAATATTTTTTATATATTCTAAAACTGACTTCCGTGGAGTTTCAGGAATTTTGGAGTTGTGCAGAATAGGTCTCTAATATTTCCTCCTTTTCCAGCCCAGAATTCCAGCTGCCTGCATTCTCCCTCTTCATGTAAACCATGTAAAATAAGAGAGAATAGGCATAAGTATGGTGACATAATGTGTAATAAAAACCCATAATGCAATAAATATTGATATAAAAGCATAATGCAAAATGGAGGTATCACATAGCTGATGCGTCTGAGGTCAAGACCCTCAAGAGTGCACTGGCCGAGGCCAAGAAAGAGGCAGAGGAGGAACGAGCCACCCGCCTAAAGCATGAGTCAATGGTGGAGGAAGTCCAGCAAGAGCTCAAGGATGCTATAAGAAAATGTGAGTCCTTAGAGCGTGAAGTTTCGGATAAAAATTCCGAACTTGCTAAGGCTCTCCAAAATGCTCAAGAGGCCCGGACTAAAGCCCAAAACGCCTGCCGGGAGATCCAGGAGGCGAAGCAGATTGCAGCTGGTAAGGCCTTTAACATGCAGAGCAAATTTGTGAGGAAGAAATACATCTTACTGACCCGGATTTGGAGTTCTCCAGGAGCATTTGCGGACCTGCCCCAGAGTGTTGCCGACTGATACGTCTCCGTCGTATCTACTTTTCCAAACACTTTTGCCCTTGTTTTGGACTCTAACTTGCATGATTTGGATGGAACTAACCCGGACTGATGCTGTTTTCAGCAGATTTGCCATGATGCTATTTTTGTGCAGAAATAAAAGTTCTCGGAATGACCTGAAAATCAACGGAGAATTATTTTGGAATATATAAAAAATACTGGAAGGAAGATCCACGTCAGGGGGGGCCTCCACCTGTCCACGAGGGTGGGGGGCGCGCCGTACCCCCTGGGCGCACCCCCTGCCTCATGGGCCCCCGACGCTCCACCGACCTCAACCCTGACTCCATATATTAACTTTCGGGGAGAAAAAAACCAAGGAGAAGGATTCATCACGTTTTACGATACGGGCCGCTGCCAAGCCCTAAACTCTCTCGGGAGGACTGATTTGGAGTCCGTTCGGGGCTCCGGAGAGGGGAATCCGTCGCCATCGTCATCATCAACCATCCTCCATCACCAATTTCATGATGCTCACCGCCGTGCGTGAGTAATTCCATCATAGGCTTGCTGAACGGTGATGGGTTGGATGAGATTTATCATGTAATTGAGTTAGTTTTCTTAGGGTTTGATCCCTAGTATCCATTATGTTCTAAGATTGATGTTTCTATGACTTTGCTATGCTTAATGCTTGTCACTAGGGCCCGAGTGCCATGATTTCAGATCTGAACCTATTATGTTTTCATCAATATATGAGAGTTCTTGATCCTATCTTGCAAGTCTATAGTCACCTACTATGTGTTATGATCCGGCAACCCCGAAGTGACAATAATATAGACCACTCAGGGTGATGACCATAGTTTGAGGAGTTCATGTATTCACTATGTGTTAATGCATTGGTTCGGTACTCTATTAAAGGGAGGCCTTAATTTCCCTTAGTTTCCAATAGGACCTCACTGCCACGGGAGGGTAGGACAAAATATGCCAGGCAAGTTCTTTTCCAGAAGCACGTATGACTATATTCGGAATACATGCCAACATTACATTGATGAACTGGAGCTAGTTCTGTGTCACCCTAGGTTATGACTGTTACATGATGAACCGCATCTGGCATAATTCTCCATCATTGATCCATTGCCTACGATCTTTTCATATGTTGTTCTTCGCTTATTTACTTTTCCGTTGCTATTGTTATCATCACTACAAAACACCAAAAATATTACTTTTGCTACCGTTACCATTTACCATCGTTACCACTACTATCATATTACTTTGCTACTAAGACTTTGTTGCAGATATTAAGTTTCCAGGTGTGGTTGAATTGATAACTCAGCTGCTAATACTTGAGAATATTCTTTGGATCCCCTTGTGTCGAATCAATAAATCTGGCTTGAATACTCTACCCTCGAAAACTATTGCGATCCCCTATACTTGTGGGTTATCCAGACTATTTTCTGGCACCGTTGCCGGGGAGCATAGCTCTATTCTTTGAGTCACTTGGGATTTATATCTTCTTATCATTACGAAGAACTTGAAAGATCCAAGAACCAAGATCTATCCCTCAACTATGAGGGGAGGTAAGGAACTGCCATCTAGCTCTTCACTAGATTCACCTTCTGTTTTGAGTAAGCTTGCGACACCTAAACCTATTTCTCCTATTAATTCTGATATGTCGCATGTTATTTATGATGCCACTTCTTCTGTGCATGATACTTATGATGAAACTACTTCTATGCTTGATACTACTGTGCCACTTGGTGAATTTCTTGATGAACAACTTGCTAGGGCTAGAGAGAATGAAATTATTGAAACTGATAATATTGATGGAAGTGATGATGAAGATTCTCCTCCTAGATATGAATTACCTGTTGTGCCTGAGGGCTATGTTATGGATGAAGAAACTGCTAGAGATTTTCTTGCTTGCAATGATAGGAGTGATCTTAAGAAATTATTAGCTAAGATGAAACAAAAAACTCTGAATTCTAGAATGAAATATGATCCTGCTTATGCTACTTCGCCTATCTTTTTTACCGATAAGGATTATGAATTCTCTGTCGACCCTGAGATAATTGCTTTAGTCGAATCTGATCCTTTCTATGGCTATGAATCTGAAAATGTTGTGGAACATCTTACTAAATTAAATGATATAGCTACCCTATTCACTAATGATGAGAAAACTCGCTATTATTATATCCTGAAATTATTTTCGTTCACATTAAAGGGTGATGCTAAGATATGGTTTAATTCTCTTGATCCTAGTTGTGTGCGTAGTCCCCAAGATATGATTTATTACTTCTCTGCTAAATATTTCCCCGCTCATAAGAAACAAGCTGCTTTAAGGGAAATATATAATTTTGTGCAAATTGAAGAAGAGAGTCTCCCACAAGCTTGGGGGAGGCTTCTCCAATTACTTAATGCTTTGCCTGATCATCCTCTCAAGAAAAATGAAATACTTGATATCTTTTATAATGGACTAACCGATGCTTCCAGAGACCACCTGGATAATTGTGTTGGTTGTGTTTTCAGGGAAAGAACTATTGATGAAGCTGAAATTCTATTGAATAATATGTTGACTAATTAAAATAATTGGACACTTCCTGATCCAATTCCTGAACAACCTCCTAAGCCAACTCCGAAGAAAAGGGTATTCTATTTCTCAGTCCTGAAGATATGCAAGAGGCAAAAAAATCTATGAAATAAAAAGGTATTAAAGCTGAAGATGTTAAGAATTTACCTCCTATTGAAGAAATACATGGTCTTAATTACTGCCTGTTTAAGAAATACATGGTCTTGATAACCCGACATAGGTAGTAAAGGTAAATTCTCTCTATAGATATGATAAAGCTGAAATCCCATTTACTAAGTTTTCTAGCCCATGCTTGGATGAGTTTGATGACTTTATGGTCAAACAAGAAAACTTCAATGCTTATTTTGGTAGGGAAGTAAAATGCAATGCTGATATGCTTGAACACTTGGGTGATTATATGGCTAATATTAAAGGTGAACTAAAACTTATTAGTAAACATGCTTCTATAGTCACCACTCAAGTAGAACAAGTACTTAAAGCTCAGATTGATTTGCTCAATGAATTGAATAGTTAGAAAAATGATAATGTTGTTAGAGTTATGACTAGAGGTGGTAAAATGACTTAGGAACCTTTGTATCCTGAGGGCCATCCTAAGAGAATTGAGCAAGATTCTCAGAGAAATAATGTAGATGCACCTAGTCCTTCTAAGAAGAAGAAAAAGAAAAATGATAGGACTTTGCATGCTTCTAGTGAACCTGTTGTAGACACACCTGAGAAACCCAATGATATTTCTATTTCTGATGCTGAAACCCAATCTGGTAATGAACATGAACCCAGTGATAATGCTATTGATGATGTTCATGTTGATGCTCAACCTAGCATGGATAATGATGTAGAAACTAAACCTGCTGTTGATCTTGATAACCCAAAATCAAAAAAATCAACGTTATGATAAGAGAGACTTTGTTGGTGATAACCTACAAGTATAGGGGATCACAACAGTTTTCGAGGGTAGAGTATTCAACCCAAATTTATTGATTTGACAAAAGGGGAGCCAAAGAATATTCTCAAGTATTAGCAGCTGAGTTGTCAATTCAACCACACCTGTAACTTAATATCTGCAGCAAAGTGTTTAGTAGCAAAGTAATATGATAGTAGTGATAACGATAGGAAAAGGTAACAGTAGTAAAAGTAATGGTTTTGGTATTTTGTAGTGATGATAGCAATACCAACGGAAAAGTAAATAAGCGAAGAACAATATATGGAAAGCTCATAGGCAATGGATCGGTGATAGGGAATTATGCCAGATGCGGTTCATCATGTAACAGTCATAACATGGGGTGACACAGAACTAGCTCCAGTTCATTGATATAATGTAGGCATGTATTACGAACATAGTCATACGTGCTTATGGAAAAGAACTTGCATGACATCTTTTTTCCTACCCTCCCGTGGCAGTGGGGTCCTTACGGAAACTAAGGGATATTAAGGCCTCCTTTTAATAGAGAACCGGAACGAAGCATTAACACATAGTGAATACATGAACTCCTCAAACTACGGTCATCACCGGTAAGTATCCCGATTATTGTCACTTCGGGGTTAATGGATCATAACACATAATAGGTGATTATAGACTTGCAAGATAGGATCAAGAACACTCATATATTGATGAAAACATAATAGGTTCAGATCTGAAATCATGAAACTCGGGCCCTAGTGACAAGCATTAAGCATAGCAAAGTCATAGCAACATCAATCTCAGAACATAGTGGACACTAGGGATCAAACCCTAACAAAACTAACTCGATTACATGATAGATTCCGTCCAACCCATCAGCGTCCAGCAATCCTACGATGGAATTACTCACGCACGGCGGTGAGCATCATGAAATTGGTGATGGAAGATGGTTGATGATGACGATGGCAACGGATTCCCCTCTCCGGAGCCTCGAATGGACTCTAGATCAGGCCTCCCGAGAGGTTTTAGGGCTTGGCGGCGGCTCCCTATCGTAAAACGCGATGATTTCTTCTCTTCGATTTTTTTCTCATTGAAACTCAATATATGGAGGTGGAGTTGGAGTCGGAGAGGCAACATGGGGCCCACGAGGTAGGGGTGCGCCCCCCACCCTCGTGGCAAGGTGGTGGCCCCCCTAGCCTTCATCTTTGGAAGATATTTTCTTATTTTCTGAAAAGTGTCCCCGTGAAGTTTCAGGTCATTTCGAGAACGTTTGCTCCCGCACATAAATAACACCATGGTAATTCTACTGAAAACAACGTCAGTCCGGGTTAGTTCCATTCAAATCATGCAAGTTAGAGTCCAAAACAAGGGCAAACGTGTTTGGAAAAGTAGATACGTTGGAGACGTATCAACTCCCCCAAGCTTAAACCTTTGCTTGTCCTCAAGCAATTTAGTTGACAAACTGAAAGTGATAAAGAAGAACTTTTACAAACTCTGTTTGCTCTTGTTGTTGTAAATATGTAAAGCGAGCATTCAAGTTTTCAGCAAAGATTATAACTAACCACATTTGCAATAACGCATAGGTCTCAAGTTTACTCATATCAATAGCATAATCAACTAGCGAGCCATAATAATAAAACTCGGATGACAACACTTTCTCAAAACAATCATAATATGATATAACAAGATGGTATCTCGCTAGCCCTTTCTGAGACCGCATAACATAAATGTAGAGCACCTTTAAAGACCAAGGACTGACTAGACATTGTAATTCATGGTAAAAGAGATCCAGTCAAGTCATACTCAATGTAAACTAACAATAGTGAATGCAAATGAAAGCGGTGCTCTCCAACTGGTGCTTTTTACTAAGAGGATGATGACTCAACATAAAAATAAATAGATAGGCCCTTCGTAGAGGGAAGCATGGATTTGTAGAGGTGCTAGAGCTTGGTTTTGAAACAGAGGTGAATAATATTTTGAGCGGTATACTTTCGTTATCAACATAACAACCAACAGATGGCTATATCTTCCATGCTACACACATTATAGGTGGTTCCAAACAGAATGGTAAAGTTTATACTCCCCCTTCCACCGCAAGCATCAATCCATGGCTTTCTCAAAACAACGAGTGCCTCCAACTAACAAGAGTCCCAGGGGGGGTTTTGTTTACAACCATTTTGATTTAGTTTGCATAAAGCATGGGACTGGGCATCCTGGTGACCAGCCATTTATCTCCCGAGTGAGGAGCGGAGTCCACTCCTCATGAGAATAACCCGCCTAACATGGAAGATATAGACAACCCTAGTTGATACATGGGCTATTCGAGCATACAAAACAGGATATTTTTTTGAAGGTTTAGAGTTTGGCACATACAAATTTACTTGGAACGGCAGGTAGATACCGTATGTAGGTAGGTATAGTAGACTCATGTGGAATAACTTTGGGGTTTAAGGGATTGGATGCACAAGCAGTATTCCCGCTTAGTACAGGTGAAGGCTAGCAAAAGACTATGAAGCGACCAGCTAGAGAGCGACAATAGTCATGAACATGCATTAAAATTAATCAACACTGAATGCAAGCATGAGTAGGATATAATTCACCATGAACATAAATATCGTGAAGGCTATGTTGATTTTGTTTCAACTACATGCGTGAACATGTGCCAAGTCAAGTCACTTAAATCATCCAGAGGAGGATACCACCCTATCATACCACATCATAACCATTTTAATAGCATGTTGGAACGCAAGGTAAACCATTATAGCTCATAGCTAATCAAGCATGGAACAAGAAACTATGATCTCCAGTTGTCATTGCAAACATGTTTATTCATAATAGGCTGAATCAGGAACGATGAACTAATCATATTTACAAAAACAAAAGAGATCGAGTTCATACCAGCTTTTCTCATCGTCAGCCAGTCCATCATATATCATCATAATTGCCCTTCACTTGCATGAACGAACGATGTGAATAATAATAATAATAGTGCATGTGAATTGGACTAAGCCGGAATCTACAGGCATTCAATAAACAGGAGAAGACAAGGCAACATGGGCTCTTTTGTCAGATCAACAATAATGCATATAAGAGCCACTTCAACAATTTAATTATGGTCTTCTCCTATCGACCCCCAAAGAAAAGAAAAGAAATAAAACTATTTACACGGGAAATCTCTCAACAAGCAAAAGAAGAACATGAAATCTTTTTGGGTTTTCTTTTTAATTACTACTACAAGCATGGGAACTAAATTGATTAAAAGCTACAACTAAATTTTTTGGTTTTTCTTAAGGTTTATCAAACACACAAGAAGAAAGCATAAAAAGGAAATTAAACTAGCATGGATGATACAATGAAAAAGTATGAGCACCGATATCTAGCAATGAGTGTGTGAGCATAAATGTAATGTCGGTGAGAAATACGTACTCCCCCAAGCTTAGGCTTGTGGCCTAAGTTGGTCTATGGCCACGGCTGGCCTGGCGGATATCCATAATAATAGTGGGGGTCGTACTGTGGTGCAGACGAGGAAGACTCCGATTGCCACTGGCTGACAATGATCTCCTGATCCCACTGGTAATTAGACTGTCGTGAAGGATCAAATTGTGGTTTCGGCTCTGGCTCCTCGGCTGGTGCAGGGTTCCGGTAGGCATGGATAGCCGTCAACGGAACAAGGTACATGCCTACAGTCAAATCAAACAAAGAAGGAGCAGGCAAGGTAATAGTCTCAGGATGATGTTTATTAAAGAACAATTGATATTTAAGCTCTCCTTCCCTATTCTTAACAATAAAATCATGTGCCACCATACTTTTATAATCTAAATAAACACGAGGCAGAACCTTTTCTTCCTTCTCATAATGCCTAATAGGTATGTTAAAATGTGCAGCTAGGCGTGTAGCATAGAAGCCTCCAAAGATGGGGCCCTTGGTACGGTTCAGACTCAACCGTTTGGCAATAATGCTGCGCATACTAAAAAGAGTTATCACCGTATAAACCGTGGTGCAAAATAATAATATCAAGGATACTCAGGTTTCCACAGTTTCCGCGACCAATTAAGCAGCGACTAGCAAATAATGCAAAATAACGTAACACAGGAAAGTGAATGCTAGTGATTCATGCATCAGAAACCTTCCTTGTTTCCCCTATAGTGATAGTGTGAATAAATCCCTCCACATCATCACGATGTGGTTCTTCTGTATTGCCCTCAAAAGAGACTAAACAAATTCGACAGAAATCATAAAGTGACATCTCCTTATGCTCATCATATAAATGAAACTCCACCGTAGGTGGTGAGTTCCTAGAATGAAAATGAAAGTTTTGCACAAAGGTATTTGTGAGCAAGAGATACTGATCGCATTGGTCGTGGAGGAAAGCGGTAAGGCCTGCAGTCTGAGCCAACTCATGAAAATCTTCATAAATCCCAGCTGCTCTTAAGAAATCCTCGAAAGGCCATTCACACGCCCGAACCTCCATGGTGCGAGGCAGGTTATACTTAGGCTTTGGTGCCTTTTCCTTCGAGCTTTGGCTCGATGAGCCCCTCAAAAGTCCCCTCATCATTTTCGGAAAAATTCTGAAATTTTTAGTAACTTCAAAATAAAAGTAAACCAAACTCAATAATATTGATAGCAACTACTCCTACAAGTGCCTAGGGCCTATATCATGCATCAAAACTACTTTTGACCATATAAATTTGACATGCAAGCTCAATAACAGGGTCACCTAAGCAGCAAAAAATTTGCAATGAATAAAGCACTAGAACAAAAACTAATTGGACCAATGGAGGAGTCACATACCAAGGAACAATCTCCCCAAGCAGTTTTGTGAGAGGTGCTTTGAGCAAGGAGATCAAAAATGGCAACAAAACGAGCTTGGACTCGGGTTTGAGCTGGTTATTCGTGTTTTAGGGAGGAAGAAGGAGTGTATGGGTGAAAGGATAAGTGGAGGAGGGCCATCGTGGGCCCACGAGGCAGGGGGCGCGCCCTCCACCCTCGTGGGCAGGTGGTTGGCCCCCTCATGTGTTCTCAGTTCCATAAATCCTCAAATATTCTAGACAAAATCATATTTAATTTTCAGGGCATCTGGAGAACTTTTATTTTCGAGGTATTTTTATATAGCACGGATAATCAGATAACAGACAGACAAATATTTATTTTTATTTTATTTAATATAAATAACAGAAAGCAAAAGTGGGGTACAGAAGGTTGTGCCTTCTAGTTTCATCCATCTCATGGTCATCAAAAGGAATCCACTAACAAGGTTGATCAAGTCTTGTTAACGAACTCATTCCGAATAACATGGAACCGGAGAAATTTCGAATAACACTATGTTACCTCAACGGGGATATGCACATTCCCAATAATAAGAATATCATATTTCGTCTTGACAGTAGGAAGAGGAAATTCAAAACCTCCAAATATAATCGATGAAATTTTTCCAATAGAGTTGATACTATGAACTTGAGGTTGTTTCCTCGGAAAGTGTACCGTATGCTCATTACCATTAACATGAAAAGTGACATTGCCTTTAGTGCAATCAATAATAGCCCCTCCAGTATTCAAAAAGGGTCTTCCAAGTATAATATACATACTATTGTCCTCGGGAATATCAAGAATAACAAAGTCCGTTAAAATAGTAACGTTTGCTACTACAACAGGCACATCCTCACAAATACCGACAGGTATAGCAGTTGATTTATCAGCCATTTGCAAAGATATTTCAGTAGGTGTCAACTTATTCAAATCAAGTCTACGATATAAAGAGAGAGGCATAACACTAACACTGGCTCCAAGATCACATAAAGCAGTTTTAACATAATTTCTTTTAATGGAGCATGGTATAGTGGGTACTCCTGGATCTCCAAGTTTCTTTGGTATTCCACCCTTAAAAGTATAATTAGCAGGTATGGTTGAAATTTCAGCTTCCGGTACCTTTCTTTTATTTGTAATTATATCTTTCATATACGTAGCATAAGGATTTGTTTTGAGCATATCAGTTAATCGCATACGCAAAAAGATAGGTCTAATCATTTCAGCAAAGCACTCCAAATCCTCATCATCCTTTTTCTTGGATGGTTTTGGAGGAAAGGGCATGGGTTTCTGAACCCAAGGCTCTCTTTCTTTACCATGTTTCCTAGCAACAAAGTCTTTCTTATCATAGCGTTGATTCTTTGATTGTGGGTTATCAAGATTAACAACAGGTTCAATTTCTATACCATTATCATTACTAGGTTGAGCATCATCATGAACATTATTATTGACATTATCACTAGTTTCTGTTTCATTACCAGGTTGTTTTTCAGCATCAGAAATAGAAATATCATTTGGATTCTCAGGTGTTTCAACAATAGGATCACTAGAAGCATGCAAAGTCCTATCATTTTTCTTTTTCTTCTTTTTAGAAGAACTAGGTGCATCTAAATTATTTCTCTGAGAATCTTGCTCAATTCTCTTAGGATGGCCTTCAGGATACAAAGGTTCCTGAGTCATTCTACCAGTTCTAGTAGCCACTCTAACAGCATTATCATTATTTTTACTATTCAATTCATTGAGCAAATCATTTTGAGCTTTAAGTACTTGTTCTACTTGAGTGGTAACCATAGAAGCATGTTTACTAACAAGTTTAAGTTCACTTTTAACATTAGCCATATAATCACCCAAGTGTTCAAGCATATTTGAATTGTCTACCAAAATAAGCATTAAAGTCTTCTTGCTTAGCCATGAATTTATCAAACTCATGAATTGTCTACCGAAATAAGCATTAAGTACTTGTTCTACCATAGAAGCATGGGCTAGCAAATTTAGTAAATGGGATTATAGCTTTATCATATCTATAGAGAGAATTTACCTTTACTACCTATGTCGGGTTATCAAGACCATGTGTTTCTTCAATAGGTAAAGGGTTAAGATTATATGTTTCTTCAACAGGCGGTAAATTAAGACCATGTATTTCTTTAATAGGAGGTAAATTCTTAACATCTTCAGCTTTAATACCCTTTTCTTTCATAGATTTCTTTGCCTCTTGCATATCTTCAGGACTGGGAAATATAATACCCCTCTTCTTCGGAGTTGGTTTAGGAATAGGTTCAGGAATTGGCTCTGGAGGTGTCCAATTATTTTCATTTGTCAACATATTATTCAATAGAATTTCAGATTCATCCGGTGTTCTTTCGCTGAAAACAGAACCAGCACAACTATCTAGGTAATCTTTGGAGGCATCGGTTAGTCCATTATAAAAGATATCAAGTATTTCATTTTTCTTAATAGGATGATCAGGCAAAGCATTAAGTAATTGGAGAAGCCTCCCCCAAGTTTGTGGGAGACTCTCTTCTTCAATTTGCACAAAATTATATATATCCCTTAAAGCAGCTTGTTTCTTATGAGCATGGAAATATTTAGCAGAGAAGTAATAAATCATATCCTGGGGACTACGCACACAACCAGGATCAAGAGAATTAAACCATATCTTAGCATCACCCTTTAATGAGAACAGAAATATTTTAAGAATATAAAAGTAACGAGTTCTCTCATCAGTAGTAAACAGGGTGGCTATATCATTTAATTTAGTAAGATGTGCCACAATAGTTTCAGATTCATAGCCATGAAAAGGATCAGATTCAACCGAAGTAATTATATCAGGATCAACAGAGAATTCATAATCCTTATCAGTAACAAAGATAGGTGAAGTAGCAAAAGCAGGGTCAGGTTTAATTCTAGCATTTAGAGATTGCTTACTCCATTTAGCTAATAATTTTTAAGTTTAGTTCTATTTCTGCAAGCTAAAATAGCTAAAGAAGCATCTTGATAAAAAACATAACCCTTAGGAATGGCAAGTGGTTCTTCATCATCACTTTCATCAGTATCATCACATTCAATATTTTCAATTTCTCTAGCCCTAGTAAGTTGTTCATCAAGAAAAGCACTAAGTGGCATAGTAGTATCAGGCATAGAGGTAGTTTCATCATAAGTATCATGCATAGCAGAAGTGGCATCATCAATAACATGCGACATATCAGAATGAATAGCAGAAGCAGGTGTAGGTGTCGCAAGATTACTCAAAACAGAAGGTGAATCAAGTGCAGAGCTAGATGGCAGTTCCTTACCTCCCCTCGTAGTTGAGGGATAGATCTTGGTTTTGGATCTCTCAAGTTCTTCATAATGATAAGCAGATAAATATATCCCAAGTGACTCAAAGAATAGAGCTATGCTCCCCGGCAACGGCGCCAGAAAATAGTCTTGATAACCCACAAGTATAGGGGATCGCAACAGTTCTCGAGGGTAGAGTATTCAACACAAATTTATTGATTCGACACAAGGGGAGCCAAAGAATATTCTCAAGTATTAGCTGCTGAGTCATCAATTCAACCACACCTGGAAACTTAATATCTGCAGCAAAGTGTTTAGTAGCAAAGTAATATGATAGTAGTGATAACGATAGAAAAGGTAACAATAGTAAAAGTAATGTTTTTGGTATTTTGTAGTGACGATAGCAATAGCAATAGAAAAGTAAATAAGCGAAGAACAATTTATGGAAAGCTCGTAGGCAATGGATCGGTGATAGAGAATTATGCCGGATGCGGTTCATCATGTAAAAGTCATAACCTAGGGTGACAAAGAACTAGCTCCAGTTCATTGATATAATGTAGGCATGTATTCCGAACATAGTCATACGTGCTTATGGAAAAGAACTTGCATGACATCTTTTGTCCTACCCTCCCGTGGCAACGGGGTCCTTACGGAAACTAAGGGATATTAAGGCCTCCTTTTAATAGAGAACCGGAACAAAGCATTAACACATAGTGAATACATGAACTCCTCAAACTACGGTCATCATCGGTAAGTATCCCGATTATTGTCACTTCGGGGATAACGGATCATAACACATAATAGGTGATTATAGACTTGCAAGATAGGATCAAGAACACTCATATATTGATGAAAACATAATAGGTTCAGATCTGAAATCATGGCACTCGGGCCCTAGTGACAAGCATTAAGCATAGCAAAGTCATAGCAA
This sequence comes from Triticum aestivum, assembly GCF_018294505.1. Classification (NCBI taxonomy): domain Eukaryota; kingdom Viridiplantae; phylum Streptophyta; class Magnoliopsida; order Poales; family Poaceae; genus Triticum; species Triticum aestivum. The sequence goes on along the minus strand of NC_057809.1, from coordinate 449,476,790 downwards.
CATCAATCTCAGAACATAGGGACACTAGGGATCAAACCCTAACAAAACTAACTCGATTACATGATAGATTCCGTCCAACCCATCACCGTCCAGCAAGCCTACGATGGAATTACTCACGCACGGCGGTGAGCATCATGAAATTGGTGATGGAGGATGGTTGATGATGACGATGGCGACGGATTCCCCTCTCCGGAGCCTCGAACGGACTCCAGATCAGCCCTCCCGAGAGGTTTTAGGGCTTGGCGGCGGCTCCGTATCGTAAAACGCGATGATTTCTTCTCTCCGATTTTTTTCTCATTGAAACTTAATATATGGAGGTGGAGTTGGAGTCGGAGAGGCAACATGGGGCCCACGAGGTAGGGGTGCGCCCCCACCCTCGTGGCAAGGTGGTGGCCCCCCTAGCCTTCATCTTTGGCAGATATTTTTCTTATTTTCTGAAAAGTGTCTCCGTGAAGTTTCAGGTCATTCCGAGAACGTTTGCTCCCGCACATAAATAACACCATGGTAATTCTACTGAAAACGACGTCAGTCCGGGTTAGTTCCATTCAAATCATGCAAGTTAGAGTCCAAAACAAGGGCAAACGTGTTTGGAAAAGTAGATACGTTGGAGACGTATCAACTCCCCCAAGCTTAAACCTTTGCTTGTCCTCAAGCAATTCAGTTGGCAAACTTAAAGTGATAAAGAAAAACTTTTACAAACTCTGTTTGCTCTTGTTGTTGTAAATATGTAAAGCCAGCATTCAAGTTTTCAGCAAAGATTATAACTAACCACATTTGCAATAACGCATAGGTCTCATGTTTACTCATATCAATAGCATAATCAACTAGCGAGCCATAATAATAGAACTCGGATGACAACACTTTCTCAAAACAATCATAATATAATATAACAAGATGGTATCTCGCTAGCCCTTTCTGAGACCGCAAAACATAAATGTAGAGCACTTTTAAAGACCAAGGACTGACTAGACATTGTAATTCATGGTAAAAGAGATCCAGTCAAGTCATACTCAATGTAAACTAACAATAATGAATGCAAATGACAGCGGTGCTCTCCAGGTGGTGCTTTTTAATAAGAGGATGATGACTCAACATAAAAGTAAATAGATAGGCCCTTCGCAGAGGGAAGCAGGGATTTGTAGAGGTGCCAGAGCTCGGTTTTGAAATAGAGGTGAATAATATTTTGAGCAGTACACTTTGATTGTCAACATAAGAACCAAGAGATGGCGATATCTTCCATGCTACACACATTATAGGCGGTTCCCAAACAGAATGGTAAAGTTTATACTCCTCCTTCCACCACAAGTATCAATCCATGGCTTGCTCGAAACAACGAGTGCCTCCAACTAACAAGAGTCCCAGGGGGAGTTTTGTTTGCAATTATTTTGATTTAGTTTGCATAAAGCATGGGACTGGGCATCCCGGTGACCAGCCATTTATCTCATGAGTGAGGAGCGGAGTCCACTCCTCTTGAGAATAACCCGCCTAACATGGAAGATACACACAACCCTAGTTGATACATGAGCTATTCGAGCATACAAAACAGGATATTTATTTGAAGGTTTAGAGTTTGGCACATACAAATTTACCTGGAACGGCAGGTAGATACCGTATATAGGTAGGTATAGTGGACTCATGTCGAATAACTTTGGGGTTTAAGGGATTGGATGCACAAGCAGTATTCCCGCTTAGTACAGGTGAAGGCTAGCAAAAGACTTGGAAGCGACCAGCTAGAGAGCGACAACAGTCATGAACATGCATTAAAATTAATCAACACTGAATGCAAGCATGAGTAGGATATAATCCACCATGAACATAAATATCGTGAAGGCTATGTTGATTTTTTTTCAACTACATGCATGAACATGTGCCAAGTCAAGTCACTTAAATCATTCAGAGGAGGATACCACCCTATCATACCACATCATAACCATTTTAATAGCATGTTGGCACGCTGAAATGTCCACCATGCTTGCTAATTATACTTTTAAGGGTGGAATACCAAAGAAACTTGGAGATCCAGGGGTACCAACTATACCATGCTCCATTAAAAGAAACTATGTTAAAACTGCTTTATGTGATCTTGGAGCCGGTGTTAGTGTTATGCCTCTCTCTTTATATCGGAGACTTGATTTGAATAAGTTGGCACCTGCTGAAATATCTTTGCAAATGGCTGATAAATCAACTGCTATACCTGTCGGTATTTGTGAGGATGTACCTATTGTGGTTGCAAACATTACTATTTTAATCGACTTTGTTATCCCTGATATTCCCATGGACGATAGTATGTCTATTATTCTTGGAAGGCCCTGTTTGAATACTGCAGGGGCTGTTATTGATTGCACAAAGGCAATGTCACTTTTCATGTTAATGGAAATGAGGATACGATACACTTTCCAAGGAAACAACCTCAAGTTCATAGTATAAACTCTATTGGAAAAATTCCATCGATTATTTTTGGAGGTTTTGAATTTCCTCTTCCTACTGTCAAGAATAAATATGATATTCTTATTATTGGGGATGTGCATATCCCCGTTGAGGTAACCTAGTGTTATTCAAAAATTCCCCGGTTCCTTGCTATTCAGAATGAGTTTGTTAACAAGACCTGATCAACCTTATTAGTTGATTCCTTTTGTTGAGCATGAGATGGATGAACTTAGAAAACACAACTCTCTGTACCTCCTTTTTACATTATGTTATTTATTTGAAATAAAGAAAAAAAGTATTTTCTGTCTGTTTTCTGAATTATCAATGCAATAAAAAATACCCTGAAAATAAAAGTTCTCCAAATGCCCTGAAATTTAAATATATTTTTTTCTAGAATATTTGAGAATATCTGGCACTGAGAACACAGCAGGGGGAGCAAGGACCTGGCCACGAGGGTGGAGGGCGCGCCTTACTCCCTGGGTGCGCCCCCTGCCTCATGGGCCCACGATGGCTCCCCTCCACTTATTCCAGCTACCACACACTCCTTCTTCCTCCCACAAACATCACTAACCAGCTCGAACCCGAGTCCAAGCTCATTTTGCTGCCATTTTTGATCTCCTTGCTCAAAGCTCCATTCCAAAAACTGCTTTGGGGGATTGTTCCTTGGTATGTGATTCCTCCAATGGTCCAATTAGTTTTTGTTCTAGTGCTTTATTCATTGCATATTTTTGCTTCTTAGGTGACCTTGTTCTTCAGCTTGCATGTCAAATTTATGTGGTCAAAAGTAGTTTTGATGCATGATATTGCCTCTAGGCACTTGTAGGAGTAGTTGCTATCAATTTGTTGAGTTTGGTTCACTTTTATTTTGAAGTTACTAAAATTTCAGAAATTTTTCAGAGGAAGAAATATATTTAGGAAAATGTACCAAGGTGGTTCTTCAAGGAAGCAAGGACCCAGGCTCGCAATATGCGATGCCGATGATGAACCACCGAGGGAAGCTCAGGTGCGGGCTTGTGAATGGCCGTCAGAGGACTTTATGGATCGAGCAGGAATCAAGGAAGAATTTAACGTGTATGTGTGTAATGCCGATCTTGAGAGCTTCCAGGCAGACAAGTGCCGCCAATATCACTATCTCACTGATTCCTTTGTGAGGAGGTTTGAATTTTCATCATCACGCAATTCTCAAACTGTCCTACTTGATCTTTATGAAAATTCTTATACTATGGACCTAGAGGATTTTAATACTGCTTGTAAACTTCCACAATGGGGCAACACTAGTGAGCCTCGCAAATACGAGTTTAGAGATTTTCTTGCTAATATAACTATGTGGGAATCTAGAGATATAACACAAGCTACCATAGGGAGCATTCATTTTCCTGCTATACATTATTTTTCTCTCTTCATAGATAGGTGCATAAATGGTAAGGATGAAGCATGTCACATGTGTGTCCCTGACCTCAGTGTTCTTAGGAGTGCTGTATTAGGAGATAAACATTATAATTTGGGAGCCATTGTTGCACGTAGGTTGCATAATAATAGATTTAATGGAGATTTCTTTGGTGGAACTTATGCAACCCGTCAAGCTAATTTTCTTGATATTCCCATACATGGGTATGATATTGAGTTGCCTCATGTTTATTTAGATTATGAGGCTATGGTTCGTCGTCAATTTGTTGAGAGGAACGATCAGTTTCTCCTGTACCGACTAATCTTTGACAAACGACGCACCTATCACGTCGCTCTCCATGCTCCTACTTTCTTTGACTTTCAGGCAAAAGGGAGATATGTCATAACCAGGGAAGAGGTGAACAAGTATGAGAGGAGGACTGAGACAGCTCGCCTCCACGCTGCAGCCCATGATGCAATAGCCGCTGCATCTCGGTACGACCCCAACTACAACTTTGGATATCCGCCAGGCTAGCCGTGGCCATAGACCAACTTAGGCCAAAAGCCTAAGCTTGGGGGAGTACGTATTTCTCACTGACATTACATTCATGTTCACACACTCATTGCTAGTTGCCGGTGCTCATACTTTTTCATTGTATCATCCATGCTAGTTTATTATCCTTTTTATGCTTTCTTCTTGTGTGTTTAATAAACCTTAGAAAAACCAAAAAAAATTAGTTGTAGCTTTTAGTTAGTTTACTTTCCATGCTTGTAGTAGTAATTAAAAAGAAAACCCAAAAAGATTGCTCATTCTTCTTTTGCTTGTTGGGAGCTTTCCCGTGTAAATAGTTTTATTTCTTTTCTTTCCTTTCGGGGTCGAGAGGAGAAGACCATAATGAAAATGATTGAGTGGCTCTCTTATGCATTATTGTTGATCTAACAAAGAGCCCATATTACCTTGTGTTCTCTCTTGAATTGAATGCTTGCAGATTCCAGCTTAGTTCAATGCACGTGCACTATTATTATTATCCACACTATTCGGTCCTGCAAGTTGATAATCCCCAAGTGCAAGGAATCATCATAGCAATTTCCAAAGGTGGAAGTGATAAGTATGGAGTGATGAACCCACAAGGAGCTAAAGGTAAGATCAATATTCTCTCAAGCCCTATCTGCCACTGATACGACTCTACGTACACCGAAGGTTTGCTTCCAACTAGCAACGAGAAATAAAACTACGTTGTGGGTATGAAGTGGATAACTTTGCATGATATCGGAGAGGTAAAATATAAAAGTAGGTGCTGTTATCATGAAGTTAGAATATATTACTAAATATTATAAATAGCGAGTGTGGAATAATGGTGGATCGGTGTGCGGAATTGTCCTAGGCAATCGTTAACAAGATCGGTAATCACTATTGCAGTTTCATATGAGGGAGGGGCATAAGCTAACATACTTTCTCTACTTGGATCATATGCACTTATGATTGGAACTCTAGCAAGCATCTGCAACTACTAAAGATCATTAAGGTAAAACCCAACCATAGCATTAAAGCATCAAGTCCTCTTTATCCCATACACAACAACCCCCTTACTCGGGTTTGTGTTTCAGTCACTCACGCAACCCACTATAAGCGAATCATAAACGTATTGAAACACCCTATAGAGGGAATCCCTCACGCTTGCGCGACATGGAGGGCACCATAGGACAACACCAAAGTAAAACATACAACTCATACCAATCTAGATCATCAATCAACCCAAATACAAAAGATATCTACTCAAAACATCATAGGATGGCAACACGTCATTGGATCATAATATGTGGCATAAAGCACCATGTTCAAGTAGGGATTACAGCGGGGTGTGGGAGAGTGGACCGCGTAGAATAGATGAGGATGGTGATGTTGATGAAGACGATCACTGTGTCGATGATTCCCCTCCCGATGGCACTCCGGTGCCACCAAGAGAGAGGAGGAGAGGTTCTCCCCCTTGTGCTTCCTCCTCCATGGCTTCCCCCCTCTGGTGCTTGACCTTCATGGTGATGATGTCCCCTCCGAGATCCTCCTCCATGCCCTCCGATGATGATGGCCCCCTCCGGCAGGGTGCCGGAGAGGGCCTGGATTGGTTTTCGGTGGCTACGGAGGCTTCTGGCAGCGAAACTCCTGATCTAGGTTACTTTTCCGAGGTTTCTGTATTTATAGGAATTTTTGGCGTCGGTCTCACGTCAAGGAGGTGCCCGAGGCATCCACGAGGCTGGACCACACGTCTGGGGGGGGCGCCCCCCACCCTCGTGGACGCCCTGGGACTCTCCTGGCCCAACTCTTTTACCCCGGGGTCTTATTTTGGTCCATAAAAAATCGTCAAAAAATGGCATGTCAATTGGACTCCGTTTGATATTCCTTTTCTCTAGAACTCAAAAACAAGGAAAAAACACAAACTGGCACTGGGCACTAGGTTAATAGGTTAGTCCCAAAAATCATATAAAATAGCATATAAATGCATATAAAACATCCAAGGTTGATAATATAATAGCATGAATACTTCATAAATTATAGAGACGTTGGATACGTATCACAAGCCCCAAGATTAATTCCTGCTCGTCCTCGAGTAGGTAAATGACAAAAGAAATAATTTATGAAGTGTGAATTCTAGCAAGTGCATAAGTTTCGTCAATGATAGTTTCAATCACTTTTTATAGCATCACTATATATCATAACAGTAGCTCATCTTCATAAAACTTTTCATGATCAAGTAACAAGCTATTCACATGTTAAAGTATAGATCATAAACTTCTTAAAACTAACAAACTATATTTTCAGTCATCAAACAATTGCAATTCATCTTATTTTCAGGAAGGGTCTATGTCAGAGATTTGGTTTAGCAAACTCCACATACTCAACTATCATTTAATCTTTCACAATTGCTAACACTCACGTGATATTTATGGGTTCAAAGTTTTAATCGGACACAGAGAAAGATAGGGGCTTATAGATTCGCCTCCCAACCTTTTACCTCAAGGGTAATGTCAACAATAATAGTTCATGATAACTTACATCCAATTGGATATATATATATATCAGGATCTTTCCAACACTATGTGCTTGCCAAAGGATAAAATGTAAAAAGGAAAGGTGAAGATCACCATGACTCTTGCATAAGGGTAGAAGATAAAAGTAGAAGATAGGCCCTTCGCAGAGGGAAGCAGAGGTTGTCATGCGCTTTTATGGTTGGATGCACAAAATCTTAATGCAAAAGAACATCACTTTATATTGTCACTTGTGATATGGACCTTTATTATGCAGTCTGTCGCTTTTATTTCTTCCTCATCACAAGATCGTATAAAGCTTATTTTCTCCACATTAATAGATCATACATATTTAGAGGGAAATTTTTATTGCATGCATCGATGACAACTTACTTGAAGGATCTTACTCAATCCATATGTAGGTATGGTGGACTCTCATGGCAAAACTGGATTAAGGAATGTTTGGAAGTACAAGTAGTATCTCTACTTGGTGCAAAGAATTTGGCTAGCATGAGGGGGAAAAGCAAGCTCAACATGTTGGATGATCCAAGACAATATACTTTATTTCGGATATAAGAAAACATAACCCATTACGTTGTCTTCATTGTCCGACATCAACCTTTTAGCATGTCATATTTTAATGAGGGCTCAGAAGTACAAAAGATGTCCAAGATAGTATATTTATATGTCAAATCTCTCTTCCTTCAATATTCTTTCATGAATTGTTCAAGTGACCAATTCTACGTTTGCTAACTTTCAATAAGTTTACTACCTATACTTATTCTATGTTAAGTCATTACTCCCCATGGTATAAGCATATGAAAATACATAAATTCAGATAGATGATATTCAATTATTCAACCATTTACTCATAGGATATACGTGAAGCATGTGAGTAAATGACAAACTACTCCAAAAGATAATAGTGAAGGACACTGACTAGTCAAATAATTAAATAGCCATGGGAGGATTCTTTTTCATTTAATAATTCAGATCCAATGATTTTATTCAAACAGCAAGTAGAATTGAAAATACTCTCCAAGCAAAACACATATCATGTGACGAATAAAAATATAGCTTCGAGTAAGGTATACCGATAGTTTTGAAGACGAAAGAGGGGATGCCTTCCGGGGCATCCCCAAGCTTAGGCGCTTGAGTATTCCTTGAATATTACCTTAGGGTGTCTCGGTCATCCCCAAGCTTAGGGTCTTTCCACTCCTTATTTTCCTCATATCGATATCTCACCCAACGCTTGAAAACTTCAATCACACAAAACTTAACGAAACTTTGTGAGATAGGTTAGTATGATAAAGAGTAAACCATTTACTTTGGTACTGTCAAAGACAAGGTTCATTATTGTTATCACACAATGCCTACTGTACCATATCATTTCTACAATTTATATTGAGAAATATGAGTCATAGAAACTAGAAAACAAGCAAACTATGCAATGAAAACATAATCTGTCATAAACAGAACAGTCTGTAATGATCTGAACACTAACCATACTTCTGCTACTCAAACAATTATGAAATAAATTGGTGGACGTCAGGAATTTGTCTATTAATCTTTTGTAAAAAGAATCAACCTAATCACACTCTCCAATAAAAAATGGCAGCAAATCTCGTGAGCGCAAAGTTTCTGTTTTTTACAGCAAGATCACATTAACTTTCACCCTAGTGTTCCCAAAGGTCTTACTTGGCACTTTATTGAAACAAAAGCTATAATAGAATGATTAATACAGTAGCTTAATCATGATAACACACAAAAACAGTAAGGTTAAATATTGGGTTGTCTCCCAACAAGCGCTTTTCTTTAATGCCTTTTAGCTAGGCATGATGATTTCAATGATGCTCACATAAAAGATAAGAATTGAAACATAAAGAGAGCATCATGAAGAATATGACTAGCACATTCAAACCTAACCCACTTCCTATGCCTAGGGATTTTGTGAGCACACAATTTATAGGAATAAGAATCAACTAGCATAGGAAGGCAAAACAAGTATAACTTCACAACTTTAACCACATAGAGAGGAAACTTGATATTATTGCAACTCCTACAAGCATATATTCCTCCCTAATAATAATTTTCAGTAGCATCATGAATGAATTCAACAACATAACCATCACATAAAGCATTCTTTTCATGATCTACAAGCATAGAAAATTTACTACTCTCCACATAAGCAAAATTCTCCCCATTCGGAATAGCGGGATCACTAGTTCCCAAAGTTGACACTCTTCCAAACCCGCTTTAGATGATAGTATTATAGATACTACAAAAGATATAGTTGAAGTTAATGGATTATTCTACAATTAATATAAACTAACCAATGTCCAAGCTTAAAATGTATGAGTGAAGCACACGAAGCATTCTATAAAACCATACTCAAAAGATTTAAGTGAAGCATAAAGAGCATTTCTATAAGATCATACTTAAAGATATAAGTGAAGCACATGAAGCATTCTATAAATCAATGAAGGTATATCTCATACTAGCATGGTTCATAAAGGAAGAACAAAAAAAACAAAGGACACAAATCATGTGAACGAAACAATAACCGAGGTATACCGATAATTGTTGAAGAAGAAAGATGGGATGCCAACCGGGGCATCCCCAAGCTTAGATGCTTTAGTATCCTTAGAATATTTACTTGGGGTGCCTTTGGCATCCCCAAGCTTGAGCTCTTGCCTCTCTTTATTCTTCTCACATCGGTAACTCCTCGTTCTTCGAACACTTCATCCACAAAAAACTTAACAAAAACTTTGTGGGATCCGTTAGTATAATAAAGCAAATCACTACCTTTAGGTACTGTTTCAAATTCATTACAATTTCATATTATAAATATATCTACTGTATTCCAACTTCACCATGGTTCATACCCCCCGATACTACCCATAGATTCATCAAAATCTGTCTAAAACACACGAAAAACAGAATATGTCTAAAACAGGACAGTCTGTAGTAATCTGAAGGTTTAGTAAACTTCTGTATCTCCAACAATTATGAAATAAATTTGACAATTTGAAAAATTTATACAGAAGTAATGTGCAAAAAGTTTCAGACCCATTTTACTTTCCAGTAAAAAAATGTAAAATCACGCGCTACAGCCAAAGTTTCTGTTTTTGTTCCGCACATAGTAAACAAGCAATCTAATCATCCTAAAAACAAAGCTTGGCACATTATTTTTATAATACAATGGATATATATATATGGGGATAATTATTTACAGATAAAATTCCATGAAAAATTCTACATTTTTTCCGTGAGCATGAACACGAGTGCTCAAGGTCGACCATCACTTCTTCAATGCATAACTTTCCAATCACTTCTCTTTTTGAAAAACTTTTTAGGCATGAGAGGCAAGTGATTTTTTTTGGTATTTTCAGTCTTTTAATTTTTTTGTATGTTTCACCCAAAACTAAACAAAAACAAAATCTACTTAGTGAAGAAAGTAAACAAGCACACACGAGAATATCAACCCCACGCTATTGCTCCACGGCAACGGCGCCAGAAAAGAGCTTGATAATCCCCAAGTGCAAGGAATCATCGTAGCAATTTCCAAAGGTGGAAGTGATAAGTATGGAGTGTAGAACCCACAAGGAGCTAAAGGTAAGATCAATATTCTCTCAAGCCCTATATGCCACTGATACGACTCTACGTACACCGAATGTTTGCTTTCAACTAGCAACGAGAAATAAAACTACGTTGTGGGTATGAAGTGGATAACTTTGCATGATATCTGAGAGGTAAAATATAAAAGTAGGTGCTGTTATCATGAAGTTAGAATCTATTACTAAATATTATAAATAGCGAGTGTGGGATAATGGTGGATCGGTGTGCGGAATTGTCCTAGGCAATCGTTAACAAGACCGGTAATCACTATTGCAGTTTCATATGATGGAGAGGCATAAGCTAACATAGTTTCTCTACTTGGATCATATGCACTTATGATTGGAACTCTAGCAAGCATCCGCAACTACTAAAGATCATTAAGGTAAAACCCAACCATAGCATTAAAGCATCAAGTCCTCTTTATCCCATACGCAACAACCCCCTTACTCGGGTTTGTGTTTCAGTCATTCACGCAACCCACTATAAGCGAATCATAAACTTATTGCAAAACCCTACAACGGGAATCCCTCACGCTTGCACGACACGGAGGGCACAATAGGACAGCACCAAAGTAAAATATACAACTCATACCAATCTAGATCATCAATCAACCCAAAGACAGAAGATTACTACTCAAAACATCATAGGATGGCAACACATCATTGGATCATAATATGTGGCATAAAGCACCATGTTCAAGTAGGGATTACAGCTGGGCGCGGGAGAGTGGACCACATAAAATAGATGAGGATGGTGATGATGATGGTGATGTTGATGAAGGCGATCACCGTGGCGATGATTCCGCTCCCGATGGCACTCCGGTGCCACCGAGAGAGAAGAGGAGAGGTTCTCCCCCTTGTGATTCCTCCTCCATGGCTTCCCCCCTCTGGTGCTTGGCCTTCATGGTGATGATGGCCCCTCAGGGATCCTCCTCCATGCCCTCCGGTGATGATGGCCCCCTCCGGCAGGGTGCCGAGAGGGCCTATATTGGTTTTCGGTGGCTACGGAGGATTCTGGCAGTGGAACTCCCGATCTAGGTTAATTTTCTGAGGTTTCTGTATTTATAGGAATTTTTGGCGTCGGTCTCATGTCAAGGAGGTGCCCAAGGCGTCCACGAGGCAGGACCACACGCCTGGGGGGTGCCCCCCACCCTCATGGACGCCCCGTGACTCTCCTGGCCCAACTCTTTTACTCCGGGGTCTTCTTTTGGTCCATAAAAAATCGTAAAAAATTGGTACGTCAATTGGACTCCGTTTGATATTCCTTTTTTGTAAAACTCAAAAACAAGGAAAAACAGAAACTGGCACTCGGAACTAGGTTAATAGGTTAGTCCCAAAAATCATATAAAATAGCATATAAATGCATATAAAACATCTAAGGTTGATAATATAATAGCATGAATACTTCATAAATTATAGATATGTTGGAGACGTATCACAAGTGAAAGGCAATAATGATGATTATATGATGAACTTATTGAGATGAGAAAAGCTGGTACAAACTCGACCTCTCTTGTTTTTTTAAATATGATTAGTTCATCGTTCCTGATTCAGCCTATTATGAATAAACATGTTTGCAATGACAATTAGAGATTATAGTTGCTTATGCCATGCTTAATTAGCTAGGAGTTTATAATGGTTTACCTTGCGTGCGAACATGCTATTAAAATGGTTGTGATGTGGTATGATAGGGTGCTATCCTCTTTTGAACGATTCGAGTGGCTTGACTTGGCACATGTTCATGCATGTAGTTGAAACAAAATCAACATAGCCTCTACAATATTTATGTTCATGGTGCATTATATCCTACTCATGCTTGCATTCGGTTTTGATTAATTTTCATGCATGTTCATGACTGTTGTTGCTCTCTAGGTGGTTGCTTCCCAGTCTTTTGCTAGCCTTCACTTGTACTAAGCGGGAATACTGCTTGTGCATCCAATTCCATAAACCCCAATGTTATTCCATATGAGTCCACCATACCTACCTATATACGGTATCTACCTGCCATTCCATGTAAATTTGTATGTGCCAAACTCTAAACCTTCAAATAAACATTCTATTTTGTATGCTCGAATAGCTCATGTATCAACTAGGGCTGTCTGTATCTTCCATATTAGGCGGGTTATTCTCAAGAGGAGTGGACTCCGCTCCTCACTCACGAGAAAGTGGCTGGTCACCGGGATGCCCAAACCCATGCTTTATGCAAATCAAATCAAAATAACTGCAAACAAAACTCCCCCGGGACTCTTGTTAGTTGGGGCACTCGTTGTTTCAAGCAAGCCATGGATTGATGCTTGTTGGTGGAGGGGGAGTATAAACTTTACCATTCTGTTTGGGAACCACCTATAATGTGTCTAACATGGAAGATATCGCCATCTCTTGGTTGTTATGTTGACAATGAAAGTATACCGCTCAAAATATTATTCATATCTATTTCAAAACCGAGCTCTGGCACCTCTACAAATCCATGCTTCCCTCTGCGAAGGGCCTATCTATTTACTTTTATGTTGAGTCATCACCCTCTTATTAAAAAGCACTAGTTGGAGAGCACCATTGTCATTTGCATCCATTACTGTTAGTTTACATTGAGTATGATTTGACTGGATCTCTTTTACCATGAATTACAATGTCTAGCCAGTCCTTGATCTTTAAAGGTGCTCTGCATTTATGTTTTGCGGTCTCAGAAAAGGGCTAGTGAGATACCATCTTGTTATATCATATTATGATTGTTTTGAGAAAGTGTTGTCATCCAAGATTTATTATTACTGCTCGCTAGTTGATTATGCCATTGATATGAGTAAACATGAGACCTAAATGTTATTGTGAATATGGTTAGTTCATAATCTTTGCTGAAAACCTGAATGCTGGCTTTACATATTTACAACAACAAGACCAAACATAGTTTATAAAAGTTTTTCTTTATCACTTTCAGTTTATGAACTGAATTGCTTGAGGACAAGCAAAGGTTTAAGCTCGGGGGAGTTGATACATCTTCGTCGTATCTACTTTTCCAAACACTTTTGCCCTTGTTTTGGACTCTAACTTGCATGATTTGGATGGAACTAACCCGGACTGACGTTGTTTTCAGCAGAATTGCCATGGTGTTATTTTTGTGTAGGAATAAAAGTTCTCGAAATGACCTGAAAATCAATGGAGAATTATTTTGGAATATATAAAAAGTCATGTGGGCCCCCACCTGTCCACGTGGGTGGGGGGGCGTCTACCCCCTGGGCGCGCCCCCTGCCCCGTGGGCCCCCTGACGCTCCACTAACCTCAACCCTGACTCCATATATTCACTTTCAGGGAGAAAAAACGAAGGAGAAGGATTCATCGCGTTTTACGATACGGAGCCGCCGCCAAGCCCTAAACTCTCTTGGGAGGGCTGATCTGGAGTCCGTTCGGGGCTCCGGAGAGGGGAATCCATCGCCATCGTCATCATCAACCATCCTCCATCACCAATTTCATGATGCTCACCGCCGTGTGTGAGTAATTCCATCGTAGGCTTGCTGGACGGTGATGGATTGGATGAGATTTATCATGTAATCGAGTTATTTTTGTTAGGGTTTGATCCCTAGTATCCACTATGTTCTGAGATTGATGTTTCTATGACTTTGCTATGCTTAATGCTTGTCACTAGGGCCCGAGTGCCATGATTTCAGATATGAACCTATTGTGTTTTCATCAATATATGAGAGTTCTTGATCCTATCTTGCAAGTGTATAGTCACCTACTATGTGTTATGATCTGGCAACCCCGAAGTGACAATAATCGAGACCACTCCTGGTGATGAGCGTAGTTTGAGGAGTTCATGTATTCAGTATGTGTTAATGCTTTGGTCCGGTACTCTATTAAAAGGAGGCCTTAATATCCCTTAGTTTCCGTAAGGACCCCGCTGCCACGGGAGGGTAGGACAAAAGATGTCATGCAAGTTCTTTTCCATACGCACGTATGACTATATTCGAAATACATACCTACATTACATTGATGAACTGGAGCTAGTTCTGTGTCACCCTAGGTTATGACTGTTACATGATGAACCGCATCCGGCATAATTCTCCATCACCGATCCATTGCCTACGAGCTCTTCATATATTGTTCTTCACTTATTTACTTTTCTGTTGCTATTATTATCATCACTACAAAACACCAAACATATTACTTTTGCTACCGTTACCTTTTACCACCGTTACCACTACTATCATATTACTTTGCTACTAAACACTTTGATGCAGATATTAAGTTTCCAGGTGTGGTTGAATTGACAACTCAGTTGCTAATACTTGAGAATATTCTTTGGCTCCCCTTGTGTCGAATCAATAAATTTGGGTTGAATAGTATACCCTCGAAAACTGTTGCGATCCCCTATACTTGTGGGTTATCACCGACGCTGTGGAGTTCTTCCGAGCCGAAGAGGGGAGCTCAACGGAAAAGCTATTCCGGTCGTAGTATCTTGCGCCTGAGCATGCCGTGCCCCTCAGCGATCTGCTGAAGCAGTTGGCCGAACTGCATAGGGTAGCTGGATTGGCTATGAGGGATTTCATAATCTTCCCGTGGCCTGACGAACCCATACCCAGAAGCTACTTCGGTCTCGTGAAGCGGCTGGTCAGTGCCTGCCCCCGTCTTGATGCCGTGAAGCGGTCGGTCTGCATCGAAGCTGTGCGGATGGCCTTCGCCCGTGTCAAGGTGCAGTGGGCGAAGATGGACATCGTCAAGCTCGCAACGGAGGGACCACCCGCACGCAAAGAGCACCGCACGCCGGAGCGGTATTTCGATGATGTCCTGGAAGGATCCCGCATTGTAGAGGGCCATTGTTCAAAGGAAATCATTTTTTAATGAATGTATCTATGTTGTACAATCCTGTATTATGAAACAAGGCTTATGTATGATATATTGCTTGCTTTATTTTGAAATATTTCCTCCTGTGCGGCCGTTTACGATATTGGAGAGTTGGCCAGTCGTCGGCCTTAGCCCCCACGTAGATAATATGGGGTGTTCAGAATAGCACCAAAACACACTTGACCTAGCGATTTGGTCCGTGAAGGAGGTGTTAGTGCGGCGAACCAGGCAATCAGACTATATGGCTTTATCGCTCTCACTTAGCTATAGGAGTTTTATAATGGGAGTATAGGCGCAACCCCTAGTATTGTTCGATTATCCGAACTTGGGTGCTGCAGTTGCCTGGTCGGGTGAAGGCCGACCTATCACGTAAAGCGGAAAAAATCGCAAGAGATTTATACTTAGTCGCCTAATAGCTCACCAGCTCTCGCTGTCGGTGTCAAAACTGGCAGATCTCGGGTAGGGGGTCCCGAACTATGCGTCTAAGGCGGATGGTAACAGGAGGCGGAGGACACAATGATTACCCAGGTTCGGGCCCTCACGATGGAGGTAATACCCTACTTCCTGCTTGATTGATCTTGATGATATGAGTATTACAAGAGTTGATCTACCACGAGATCGGAGAGGCTAAACCCTAGAATCTAGCCTATGGTATGATTGTTGTTGTCCTACGAACTAAAACCCTCCGGTTTATATAGACACCGGAGGGGGCTAGGGTTACACAGAGTCGGCTACAAGGGAGGAGATCTACATATAAGAATTGCCAAGCTTGCCTTCCACGCAAAGGAGAGTCCCATCCGGACATGGGACGAAGTCTTCAATCTTGTATCTTCATAGTCCTACAGTTCGGCCAAAGTATATAGTCCGGTTGTCCGAGGACCCCCTAATCCAGGACTCCCTCAGTAGCCCCTGAACCAGGCTTCAATGATGACAAGTCCAGCGCGCAGATTGTCTTCGGCATTGCAAGACGGGTTCCTCTTCCGAATACTCCATAGAGGATTTTGAACACAAGGATAGTGTCCGGCTCTGCAGAACAAATTCCACATACCACCGTAGAGAGTACAATATTTCCAAAAATCTAATCTGCTAACAACTTTTCATAATGTGACATCACGCCATGGCCTTGGTCATTATTCGAACTGTTTTTCCCTGCCCGACATGACACATGTTGCGAGGCGGTTTTATTGGCACGTCTTGTCAAAGCAGAGGTCATGTCCCCTTATCACGGGATTCTCATAATTACGGGTGTGGGTAACCCAATCGTGCTCGTTAGTACGACTCCTCGATTTTAGGCAAGTTCCAAACGGCCACGCGGAGGATGCTTGATATTCGTCCTCTTTATAAAGGGTACAAAGCCTGTCCTTTTCTTCTCGCGCTCAATCCCTCCCTTCCCTCACCCCGAGTTCCAACATCCGAGGCTCAGGAGAAGCGCTTCGGACCTTCAATCATGTCCGGATCCAACCTTCAGGGTGGGTGGATGGCTTCCTCTATCACAGAGGCAGACATCAAGAAGCTAAGGAAGGCCAGGTATCTGACTGCCGAAATCTCGCACAGGCTGCCTGCCCGAGGGCAGGTCATCCCCACTCCCGAACCCAACGAGAGTGTCGTATTTGTTTCCCACTTCCTCCGAGGGCCAGGCATTAGTCTTGATCCCTTCGTCAGAGGGCTCATGTTCTATTATGGGCTCGACTTCCACAATCTAGCTCCGTATTCCATTCTTCACATCTCGTTGTTTATCGTCGTATGTGAGGCCTTCCTCTGCATCACCCCACACTTCGGCTTCTAGCTCAAGACCTTCAATTTGAAGTTGAAGATAATCGACGGGCGACACGCAGAATGCGGAGGTGCCACGATAAGCAAAGGCATCGATGCCCCATGGCCAAAGGGTTCCTTCCTGAAGATATCCAACTTATGGCAGCGGGAGTGGTTTTACATCACAGCTCCCCAAAGTACTAAGTGGGTGTCTGCTCCCGACTTCCATTCGCCCCCCCCCACCACCACAACTGGCGTCATGGGGCTAGACTAGGGGCCGGTTAATGACGTGCCGACATTGCAAAGTCGCA
This sequence comes from Triticum aestivum, assembly GCF_018294505.1. NCBI lineage: Eukaryota > Viridiplantae > Streptophyta > Magnoliopsida > Poales > Poaceae > Triticum > Triticum aestivum. Next base: position 449,459,437 of record NC_057809.1, on the reverse strand, counting down.
TCTGAGATCTCCTCAAGAGGGATGCCAGTCTCGTCAAAGTAACGCAAGTTATGCTAATTCGTCGGGTCATGCCATGCCAATGCCGATCTCTCCATATGTGGGAGTTCAACCAGGAAGGATCACGAACTATTCAGTGGTTCTTCGGCGTGACGCTCGAAAAGATGTATGGATTGTTCTTCGGATCATGAATAAAGTGTCCAGACACCACCGAGGATGCGGGTCTCAACTGTAATCGTCCAGATACCTGGGTAAGTATTTCCACGACCGAACACACTGTCTTTTCATTTGCCATAACATAATTCTGAAAGAATTTCTCTTGGTCAGGACTGGGTAAGGAAGGCAAAGACGATCAGGTGTTCATCCCCCCTTCTCAAGGGCTCGCCGGATCCTGTACTAGCCAGGATGTTGGAGCACGCACCTTATCAAGTGCCCCCGGGGGAAGATAAAGGGAGAGACGAAGAAGCCAAAAGAGAGCCTCACGCATTACTCATCCAAACTGGGGGAATTAGTACCTCCACGAAGGAGGATAATCAGGGAGAAGAATCTGAAATTCCCTCTCCCCAAGGAAGGAAAAGGACCGCTCCTGAAGACTTGGAAACAAGGGTTTTCAAGCGAGAGAAGAAACCCTCGCCAGGGGGCCCTAACCCGGAGGGCATTCCTTCCGCACAGTGCCCGCAAGGGGATCAGCCCTCCACCGACATGTAAGTGAACAAAAGCACTTTTGGTAAATGTATTTTGCTTTATCTCGACGGACAATAACCGAGACGTACGTCTTGCAGTCCGGATTCTAGCTCTTCTCGACAGAGTTCATCTTCGGGGGATCTTCTTCCGGAGATGATGGAGAGCGAAACGCCTCCCCTTGTCTCCCCGCCTCCTGGGGCGGATGACCCTGAGGTGTCATCACGGAGGATTTCTCCTGATCCGCCAAGGCCAGAAGGTAACCCTTCGGCCACCCGAAGTCCGGAGTAGTCGGCTCCAAAGGGGAATCACGGAAAGAGTCCGAGATTGCCCGGTGCGCAACCAGACGTACTGACGGATCTTTTGGAGCAAGCGGCTATCTCAAAGGAGCATCGTACTTTAATGGGTATGGTGGTTGAGAGGATCTCATCCGCTAAAAGTGGGTTGCATGACAATTTTATGAGCCTGCTAAAAGGCTTTGAGGTACACAAAGTAATATATAAAGAAAAATTTGATGGTACCGCACACGCTAGGTGTTCTCTATACAGATAGTAGCCCCTGAGACTCTGGTTGCTGTCCCTAGGCGTGAAACAGAGGATCATAGTCCCAGGTAATGATCGTGTTGCTTTCATGTGCAGGCAGCGGACGGTCTGGTGGCTGGCCAGACTGTTGAGTTGGCCGGACTAAGCCGACAACTGGACGCGGCAGATGCCGATATTGCGCTTGTGAACAAGCGGCTTGATGAGGCACAAGGTATGTATTTTCGAGTGGTCAAAAAATATTAAGAGGAGCATGGTACTAGTATCTATAACATGTTTTGACTGCAGATGGAGCTGCGGCCGTGGAGACCCTTCAGGCGGAACTTGCCCGAGCCAAGGAACAAGCTAGGAGAAGTGATGTGGCTGCCCTAAAGGCGGCCAAAGACTTAAGAGCCGAACAGGCTGCTCATCGCAAGAGCGAATAGGAAATAGCCAAGATGGATGTTGAGCTGAAACATGCCGCCGGCCGATATGAGCTTCTTGAAAAGCAAAGCCAAGTGAGAGCGGCTGACCTGAAGAGAGCCATGGAGGTAGCCAAGGAAACCCGTTCTAAAATTAGAGCGGCAAAGGAGGAGCTCCGTCAAGCCGGAGATATCATGGCAGGAAGCCCTTTTTGTTGCGGACGAACTTCGGAGATCTGAAGTATGCCCCTCTGGATCGATTATGGAGTGCTGCAGACGCGTATGCGGACATGGCAATGAGTGCTGCTGATGAGACTGTGTTTTTCAAAGACCAAGAAGATCACGAAGTATAAAAGTTTGTTCTGGTCGCAGTTCAGTGCTCCGACGGGCCCGCTGCTGTTAAATGATCAAATGGCCGAGCGGGCTGAGCTCCATAGGTTGTCCGGGCTTGCCATGAGGTCTGTCGTGGATCGTCTTTGGCCGGAAGGACCAAAGCCGAATAGTTATTTTGGTTTAGTGCAACGATTCCTTGGTACTGCACAGCATATCGATGCCGTAAAGAGGTCGTGTGCATAGAGGGTGCGCGGATGGCTCTTGCCCGTGTTAAGACATACTGGGCAGAGATGGATGCCACCTGTCGGTGTCAAAACCGGCGGATCTCGGGTAGTGGGTCCCGAACTGTGCGTCTAGGCTGGATGGTAACAGGAGGCAGGGAACACGATGTTTTACCCAGGTTTGGGCCCTCTTGATGGAGGTAAAACCCTACGTCCTGCTTGATTAATATTGATGATATGGGTAGTACAAGAGTAGATCTACCACGAGATGAAGGAGGCTAAACCCTAGAAGCTAGCCTATGGTATGATTGTTGTATATGGAGTTGATTGCCTACGGACTACAACCCTCCGGTTTATATAGACACCGGATAGGGTTAGGGTTACATATAGTCGGTTACAATGGTAGGAGATCTTGAATATCCGCATCGCCAAGCTTGCCTTCCACGCCAAGGAAGGTCCCATCCGGACATGGGACGAAGTCTTCAATCTTGTATCTTCATAGTCCTGGAGTCCGGCTGAAGGTATAGTCCGGCTACCCGAACACCCCCTAATCCAGGATTCCCTAAGTAGCCCCCGAACCAGGCTTCAATGACGACGAGTCCGGCGCGCAGATTGTTCGGCATTGCAAGGCAGGTTCTTCTCCAAATCCTGTGTACCTGTAGGAATAATGTCCAATTTTTGTAATGTAGTGCTCCTCGGCTCCCACGCCCAATAATGGCCGTCTTCCACGTGTCAAACGAATGCGAAAAGCCAGGGCATTTTTACATCCACACCCCTAGCCGTATAAATGAGCCGCCTGTTTAACGGGATGGGGATTTAGGTCCAAACCACATCTTCTCCTCTCCGCGAGCTATCATCAGAGCGCTTCCAGCAAAGGTCCATTCCAACATGACCAGCCGTCGCAGCTCCTCCCCTCGCCCCTCCGGTCCCAAACCCAGGGACTGGGAGAGTTGCACCATCCCACATAGCAAGTTAGTGTCGCTTCAGGCCAAGGGATTTCTCCCTCAAGCATACATGGTCCCGGTCCGAGCCGGTCTCGCCACCTACAATGGCGGAAAACAAGCGGAGAGCACCCCCAATCCTTCTAAAGGAGAGCGGGTGTGCCTCGTCCCCTATCTAATAAGGGGACTCGGGTTTCCAATTCATCCATTTCTCCGCGGGCTTCTGGAGTTCTACGACCTCTAGCTGCACAATCTCACGCCCGCCTCCGTATTACATATTGCGGGTTTCGTCGCCCTTTGCGAGCTATTTTTAGGCGTTGAGGCTCATTTCACGCTGTGGAAGAGGTTATTCTGCCTGGTGCCCCATTCTCGAGAGGGGTCTATATACCAAGTGGGCGGAGCCGAAATATGGCGCATCGCCGGGACCGGATACCTATCCAGAACCCCAAAGAAGGCGTCCGAGGACTGGCCTTCGGAATGGTTTTACATAGATGACGTCCCGCTACCGGACCCTATCCGGCTCGGTCTCCCTGAGTTCAACAGTGCTCCATTGAAGAAACGCTTGAGCTGGCGTCCGCGGAGCTCTCAAAGAGAAAGCGACAGAGACGTCCTTTACCTGATGGGCCGGATAAGACTGTTGGCTCATTCCGGACTAACCATGATTGAATTCATGGCCGCATGCATTATGTGGGGGGTGCAGCCACTTCAATATAGAGGCCACCCCATGTGGGATTTCAACGGGGAGGATGACACCACCCGTTACGGTCGTAAGGGGCCGGCCTCAGTTGCCGCTCTAGTAAAGATCTTATCCTCTTTGTATAAGGGAGAAAAGGAGGAATTCCTCCGCGTCAACCCGCAGGCCGGATTTACTATGTACGATCCTCCAAGTTGGGTAAGTGAACAACTTCGCTTGGCCGTTTGTTTTATACTCCCACGGTTAGATATGTAGTCTAACGACTTCAATGCAGGAACTGCGACAGGTGGTAAAGGATATAAACATCCGCCCTCCACAGCCCGAGGACCCAGAACGGTCCCTTGATCCGGACTCCGAAGAGGATCCGGACATATCGGTGGAGCTTATCGACGGGGTGTTCCATCAGCTAAGCAAGGACAATACCTTGGTAGCCATCACGGCTGATTACCCAGGGTTAATCCCGGCCTCCCAGGTGACAGAAACCGGAGTCTCATTCCCTTGAGAGAGATTCCACTCTCACGTATTCCGGTGTTTCTGACGACAACCATGTTTTGCAGGGGAGATTTCCGAGGCAGGAGGCCGAACCTGCGGTGGCTAGCCAACGAGGGGCCGCAGGGCCCCGTGGGGCAAAAAGGAATGTAGTCCGGACTGAGATGCCGGCGCAAAGGTATAGCGCACCCTCTGTTTCCCTGGTGTTATTCTGTCAGGGCATATTAATGTTCGTGCTATCTTCAGAACGAAGAGACCTTGCCGGACTACATCCGGAGAGGTTGCTAATCGCGCCTCCACCAGCCAGGCTCCAACGTCTAGCCAGGAAGCGGAGGCGAGCACAAGGCGTGCACCGAATGCTCCTCCGACAGAGGATACGGACAGGCTGTCTGCCACAAATTCTGAAGTGGAGAGTGCCATGAACCACAGGCGTCGCCGAACAGTTCTACGCGACGCTTGTTTCTCCCAAGAGGCTTTAGATGTCTTTAATTCGGGAGATGCGTACCTCCGTGCCACTCAAAATGGTTTAGCCAGAGCCATGGAGCAGTATGTAAAATACATACGGGTAAGAAAATTTTGGTCAAATATATATATATACCAGTAGCCCCCGAGACTTGAAATAGTTAGAGCAACTGATTTAAGGATTATTTAATATGCAGGTTCTTACAGAGAAGAATACTGTACTATCCCAGGAGCTGGAAAAGTGCAAGGCCCAACTAGAGGCCCCACTAGCCGCAGCAGGGGAGCCCAAATAGACCCCCTCAGGTAGGATACACTTCGAAAGATTGGTATTGTGCGGTGTGGGTGCAAATCTGACAAATCATGTTGCATATGGTGCCGGACTCGATCCAGAAAAGCAACAACTCTTACGCCGGCTAAAGGCCGGTGAGAGTACGTTGACAAAGGTGAGGCAAGAGAAGAATGATCTTCAGGATGCCAACACCCGGCTGGACGTCGAACTTAAAGATGTTCGTGGCCAGCTGTCGGACTCCATGAAGGAGAATCAGCGGCTTCGACGCGGCATATTTAGTAAGTGCTTGAATGAACTTTGAAAAAAGAGTTCGGCGAGGAAGTCGACTAACAGAGTAATGTCTATAGGTATGCTCACAGGTCGTCCTGCAGAGGAGATGCCCGGTTCTACGGGTGACCTTCTTCCCGAACTCACGCAACTGCACGAGCGAATTCGACAGGCGATGTGAGGCATTGCCCAAGCCTTATGGCCTGCCCACTCCATGCCCGAGGGCCTTGGAGGGCTTGCGGAGAAGCTGAAGGGAGCTCGGCGGCACTTCCGGTTGTGGAAGATATCGGCCTGCTGACAAGGCGCTAGGGAGGCCTGGGCCATGGTGAAGACCCATTTTATGAAGTCTGACCCAAACCACATGGCCGAGGTCGGACCAGTGGGGCCTGACGGGAAGGAGATCCCTGTAAGCTTAGTATACGGCCAAGTAGAGTTAGCCGCGAAGTATTCCCAACAGGACTGTAAATTAGACAGCTTGTTAGATGGTATAGAAGAGGAATACAATCAGTCAGAATGACTATGTAATTTTGAATTGACATGTGTAATGCCTTCTACCCGGATTGTAGATCGTTTGTCGTTGCCGACCTTTTCGCTTCAACCTCGGGACCTGACGGTCCGGAGTGTGTCCGAATACCATAGCGGTTAGATAAGAACCGGGGTCTGCGTGGAGACCAGGCGTAGGGGTCATTAGTGCTTTATCAGACAAGTGCCCAACTAGTTATGTTATATTACATGGTTAGTAAGAAACATCTTCCAGAGAGAATAGTTCTGTTAAGGGTTCCTTTCGCTGGGAGGCATGCCCTAAAGTGCATGTCCGGACTGCGTGAAAAGACGCAGAAAAAGCATCTGGGGGCGCATAAAATGAGTAAAAAGATCATCTTTTATTTCACCGACCGAATATTCTCTTAAGAACGCTAGCTTTCAGCTTCACCCAGTCTGAGGTACACATCCGGCTGACCCGGCAGTAACAATCGCAGAGGTGCTCCCTTTACCGCCTAGCCGAACAATCGGGAACGTACAGTTAAGCACAGGAGCCAGGCTACCCAGCTTGGCCAAAACTTAAGTCATATCGATGCATATAATGGTGAAGAAAAAGGTACATGCAGAAGTTTGACGCATGTGTTGGGCGTGAAGCCCGTATAAATAAGCTTCTGTTAAAGAAGCCCCCAGGTTTAATGAGCGCGAGTGGCGCATCACTAGATGAGCCTTTAAGGGCAATAAAAGAAAAGATGGGAAGGAGAGAAATGTAAAAAAATGCAAAAAATGGACAGAGGAAGGAGACGAACACAGAGTCCGGCGCTAGGCATAGAATCTTCGGAGACGGGTGGCGTTCCACGGGTTCGGCTCGAGTCGGTTATCCGATGTATCTCGCAGGCGGTACGCCCCACCAGTCAGGAATTGGTCAATTATGAATGGACCTTCCCACTTGGGCTTGAGTTTTTCCTTTTTCTTATCCGGCAGGCGTAGAACTAGTTCGCCAACATTGTAATTTTTGGCCCGTACTTCTCTGCTTTGATATCTTCGGGCCTGCTATTGATAAAATGCGGAACGGGCTTTTGCCACGTCACGCTCCTCCTCCAAGGCGTCCAAGTTGTCCTGCCGATCGAGCTCGGCTTCTCTTTCTTCGTACATGCGCACTCTAGGTGAATCATGAATTATGTCGCAGGGCAGAACTGCTTCTGCGTCGTACACCATAAAAAATGGTGTGTATCCGGTGGTGCGATTTGGCGTGGTCCGCAGCCCCCATAGCACGGAGTCGAGCTCCTCTACCCAGTGCATGTTAGATTCCTTGAGGGACCGCATCAGTCTGGGTTTAATGCCGCTCATGATAAGACCATTTGCGCGTTCGACCTGGCCGTTGGTTTGTGGGTGATAGACAGAAGCATAATCGAGATTGATGCCCATGTTTTTGCACTAGAGTTTTACCTCATCGGCGGTAAAGTTTGTACCGTTATCGGTTATGATGCTGTGGGGGATGCCATAATGGTGTACAACCCCAGATATGAAGTCTATCACAGGTCCGGATTTGGCCTTTTTAACAGGCTTGGCTTCTATCCATTTGGTGAACTTATCCACCATGACCAGTAAGTATTTTTTCCTATCGGTCAAACCTTTAAGGGGTCCGACCATGTCAAGCCCCCAGACCGCAAAAGGCCAGGTGATGGGTATAGTTTGGTGTGCGGTGGGTGGCATATGGCTTTGGTTGGCAAAAAGTTGGCAACCAGCGCATCGTTGGACTAGGTCCTGAGCGTCTGCCCGGGCCGTCGGCCAATAAAAGCCTGTACGGAAAGCCTTGCTAACAAGGGACCGAGCAGCAGCGTGGTGACCACCGAGTCCGGCATGAATTTCAGCCAGAAGGTTCCTCCCTTCCTCTTCGAAGATGCGCCTTTGAAGGACTCCGGTAGTGCTTTTCTTATAAAGCTCTCCCTCATGGACTCTATAGGCTTTAGATCGCCGCACTATGCAGCGGGCCTCGTTTTGGTCCTCCAGGAGTTCCTGCCTAGTAAGGTAGGCTAGGAATGGTTCTGTCCACGGGGCGATAACCGCCATTATTACGTGGGCTGAAGGTGTAATTTCATTGGCAGAGCCTCCGATTGTGTCAGATTGTTCGGCGTCGAGTGGTGCGGCTGGGTCCGGGCTGTTATTTGCGGGTTCCCCCTCCCATGCTACGGATGGCTTGAACAATCTTTCCAAAAAGATGTTTGGGGGACTGCATCACGTTTTGCTCCGATGCGTGCCAGGACGTCCGCTGCTTGATTGTTTTCTCGGGCTATATGGTGAAACTCCAGCCCTTCGAACCGAGCTGACATTTTTAGGATGGCATTGCGGTAAGCTGCCATTTTTGGGTCCTTGGCGTCGAAGTCTCCATTTATTTGGGATATCGCGAGGTTTGAATCCCCGCGTACCTCTAGGCGCTGGATACCCATGGATACTGCTATCCGGAGACCATGTAGGAGGGCCTCATATTCGGCTGCATTGTTGGAATCCATGTACATGATCTGGAGCACATATTGGACTGTGTCTCCTATGGGGGACGTCAGGACGACGCCAGCCCCCAGTCCGGCCAACATTTTGGAGCCGTCGAAATGCATAATCCAGTTTGAATATGTGTCGTACTCTTTAGGGAGTTCGGCCTCCGTCCATTCTGCGACGAAGTCGGCCAAAACTTGCGATTTAATAGCTCGCCGTGGCTTATAGGTTATATCGAACGGGAGAAGCTCGATGGCCCATTTTGCAATCCGACCCGTTGCATCGCAGTTGTTGATAATATCGTTTAGTGGCACCTCCGAGGCTACTGTTATGGAACACTCTTGAAAGTAGTGTCATAGCTTCCGGGATGCCATGAATACCATGTATGCAATTTTTTGATAATGCGGGTACCGTGATTTGCATGGACTGAGGACAGTGGGCACGTAGTAGACCGGCCTTTGAAGGGGGGATTTGTGTTTGTCTGTTTCCCGCTGCGCTGACAACTTGGTGTGTTGCTGCAATGTACAATAACATTGGTTCGCCGGTGATTGGCGCGGCCAGGACTGGGTTTGTTGCCAATATGGCTTTTATTTCATCAAGTCCGGTCGTGGCAGCATCCGTCCACTCGAAGTGTTCGGCGCGCCGAAGGGGGTGATAAAGGGGTAATGCCTTTTCTCCCAAGCGGGAGATGAAGCGGCTTAAAGCCGCCACGCACTCGGTTAATTTTTGTATTTGTTTAAGGTTCTTTGGGACATCCAATTGTGACAAAGCTCGGATCTTGGCTGGGTTTGCTTCAATTCCTCTACCGGATACAATGAAGCCCAAGAGCTTTCCGGCTGGAATGCCGAAGACACATTTTTATGGGTTGAGCTTGATGTCATATTGTTAGAGGTTATCGAATGTAAGCCTCAAGTCGTTTATTAGGGATTCAACATGTCTTGATTTGACGACCACAACATCCACATACGCCCCCACTGTTTTGCCGATCTGGTTTGCCAGACATGTCTGGATCATGCGCTGATATGTTGCACCGGCGTTTTTTAGCCCGAAGGGCATTGTGTTGAAGCAGAATGGGTCGTACGGTGTGATGAATCCTGTTGCAGCTTGGTCTGATTCTGCCATCTTGATTTCATGGTAACCGGAGTATGCGTCGAGGAAACACAACAAATCGTGTCCTGTGGTGGCATCGATAATTTGATCGATGCGGGGGAGGGGGAAGGGATCCTTTGGGCAAGCCTTGTTAAGGTCTTTAAAGTCGACGCACAGGCGCCAGGATTTGTCCTTCTTTGGTACCATCACCAGGTTTGCTAGCCAGTCCGGATGTTTTATGTCTCTGATGAATCCGGCCTCCAATAGCTTGGCTAGCTCCTCTCCCATAGCCTGTCTCTTGGGTTCCGAAAAACACCGAAGGGCTTGTTTGACAGGTTTAAATCCTTTTAGGATATTTAAGCTGTGTTCGACCAGCCTGCGTGGGATCCCTGGCATGTCTGAAGGGTGCAAGGCAAAGATGTCCCAGTTCTCTCGTAGGAACTCTCGTAGTGCGGCGTCTGCATCAGGGTTCAGTCGTGCCCCGATTGAAGCTGTTTTATTGGGGTCCGTTGGATGGACCTGGAATTTGACTATTTCGTCGGCTGGCTTGAAGGATGTGGATTTGGATCTCTTATCCAATCCAAGATTCGTAGGCCGAAGAGTTTCCGAACTTTGAAGTTCGGATTCTTGGATGTTGTCCAACGAATCTAGCCCATTGCCTGATCCAAAGCTCAGGTCTTGAGTTACATCCTCCTCTCCGCGGGTATCCGGCTTGGAGGAGTCGGGAATTCGGACGTAGCTAGTCCTTAAAATAGATGAAGGGTCGCCGCACTGCGCCTCTACCACGGCAACATGGTGGGTGACTTGGGGAGAGTTAATTTCTCTTAGATCGGGTTTAAGCCCAACCTGGTCGTAATTCGTAGCGAACCCCAGGGCGGCGATGCGATCCAAGAGCTCGTATATGGAAGAGAGATCCATTGGATCTAGCTGCTCAACGAGCTCTGAGCTGACGTGTAGGTTGCTTTTGATGACCCGAGAGGTCACCGTTGGCGTAACAGCCGAACAGGCGGTCATGAGGAAACCACCTAGCCGAAGGGTTTGGCCGACAGCCAAGGCTCCCTTAGCAACGGCGCCGTCTTTAAACACGGGAGGAGGCATCCTTCCTGATTGTGACGGCACAGAGGAACTCTCAATGAAAGCACCAATGTCGGTGTCAAAACCGGCGGATCTCGGGTAGTGGGTCCTGAACTGTGCGTCTAGGCCGGATGGTAACAGGAGGCAGGGAACACGATGTTTTACCCAGGTTCGGGCCCTCTTGATGGAGGTAAAACCCTACGTCCTGCTTGATTAATATTGATGATATGGGTAGTACAAGAGTAGATCTACCATGAGATCAAGGAGGCTAAACCCTAGAAGCTAGCCTATGGTATGATTGTTGTATATGGAGTTGATTGCCTACGGACTACAACCCTCCGGTTTATATAGACACCGGATAGGGTTAGGGTTACATATAGTCGGTTACAATGGTAGGAGATCTTGAATATCCGCATCGCCAAGCTTGCCTTCCACGCCAAGGAAAGTCCCATCCGGACACGGGACGAAGTCTTCAATCTTGTATCTTCATAGTCCTGGAGTCCGGCTGAAGGTATAGTCCGGCTACCCGAACACCCCCTAATCCAGGACTCCGTCACCACCGCTATTGCAACCCAGGGTCCGGCCGTAGGCCCGGTCTTGGCCAAGCACTATTTAGAAGAAGTCCTAGAAGGCGCTCGTTTAATAGAGGCTCAGTGCTCGAAGAGTATCATGTTCGAGTGACATGTATCCCCATTGTAGAAATAGTATTATTTGAATTATACATGTTGTTTTTATTGCCTGAAGGTATTATGGTTCCTCATGTGCGGCCGTTTATGTAAGTATATAACCTGAAAGTTTGTAGTCGTCGGCTTCAGCCCCCATGCACATAATGCGGGGGTGTTCAAAAAAGCACGTATTCACACTTGATCCAACGTCTTGTTCCATGAAGGAGGTGATAGCGCGGCGAACAAGGCAATCGGACTATATTGCTTTAACACTTTCACTTAGCCATAGCAGTTTGACAGTGGGGCTACTATATATCCCCTGGTACTTCCGCGCTTATCCGAATATGGTGCGTGTACATACATGACCGGGAAACCGGTCCTTCGTTAATGCGGAGGAATCGCTAAGATTCCGCTGAGTCCTCTAGTGGTTGACCAATCTCGCGCTTTATAATGTCAGTCAGTTTTCGGCTTTCTCTACTGAGGTGCTCCTCCGGATGAACCAGGGCACAATCGCAGTAGTTCTCCCAACGCCACCTTAGCCGATAGAGCGGAACATAAGGTAGCAAAACACGGGAGCCGGGCAAACCCAACATTTGACCAAAGACATGATTCGGAGCTGATGCATATAAGGCCAAACTCGTGACGCCGAACACTCCCTAAGGTATTCAGACTTTACAACATAAATTGGGCTGAGCAAAGCCCTTGATAATGAACCCTGAATTTCCAGGTACGTGCATCAGTCTGACGTGGCGAAAATGCCAATAATGTCAACATCCCTCTCGGTTGTACTAAGTATCCGGAGGGCGTGAAGCAACAAGAGACAGTGAGAAAGGTTTACACAGGGTCTTAATCTAGAAGGAAACCTTTGAGCGGGGCCCTGCTGCACGTCTGCGCCTGTGTCTCCGTTGTGCCGTGTCCTGGAAGGGTATAGCACGATTGTCATCTAGAGGAGAGAAAAAACCCGGGTGAAAGTCTGCGTGCGGAAAATTGGTTATTTTTAATAGACCATTGAAATTCAATCTAAGTAAGGTCAAACCGAACTACAGTCCTTTTTACATGCGGAAAGCCCCTAGCGCCACCTATGTGGGTATATCCATCGACCCAATCTCGGGTTTATCTGAACTATTACAGCGAGGGGTGTGCCGGATTCGTCTAGCCGTGTCTGCAGTCTTGACGACCGATCATTTATTCTGGTTGGAGGGGCCGTTCAGTGTTCGGCTGCGAAAGCCGCCTTACACTCCTCCGCATGTAAGGAACGCTCTGAGTTTCCGCTAACTATGATGATGCCACGTGGACCGGGCATCTTGAGCTTAAGATAAGCGTAATGCAGTATTGCATTAAAACGAGTCAAGATTGTTCTTCCGAGTAGTGCTTGATAGCCGCTTCAGAATGGAGCGATGTCGAAGGTTAATTCTTCGCTTCGGAAGTTGTCGGGAGAACCGAATACAACTTCTAGTACTATAGAGCCCATGCAGCGGGCCTCTGGGCCTAGTACTACTCCTTTAAAGGTAGTATTGCTTTGGCTGATTCTTGTTGGGTCTATCCCCATTTTGCGGACTGTGTCTTGAGATATCGGGTTAAGACTACTGCCGCCGTCCATAAGGACTCGGGTGAGATGGTATCCGTCAATTATCGGGTCTAGTACCAAGGCAGCCGATCCTCCGTGCCGGATACTAGTCGGGTGGTCCCTGTGATCAAAAGTGATTGGGAAGGCCGACCAAGGGTTGAACTTGGGGGTAACGGGCTCTATGGTGTATACGTCTCGGAGTGCGCGTGTGCTCCTCCTCTTCGTTACGTGAATCATGTTCACTGTTTTGACTTCCGGTGGGAATTTTTTCTGTCCCTCAGTGTTTTGTTGGTGAGGCTCATCCTCGTCTTCACTTGGTGTCTCCCTCCCCTTGTGTTCGGTGTGTAGCTTGCCGGCCTGCTTAAAGACCCAACATTCTCTGCTGGTGTGATTTGCAGGTTTATTGAAGGTGCCGTGAATCTGACATAATCTGTCCAAAATCTTGTTTAGGCTGGATGGTCCATCTCTGTTGCCTTTGAATGGCTTTTTCCGTTGACTGGGTCGAGAGCCCCTGAATCCGGTGTTTACTGCCATGTTGTCTGGGCTGTCTTTGTTGCTTCGACGCTTGCTTTTATTGCGTCGTGGATTTCCATTGCCATCCCTGACTTCGGATGTGCTTGGGTCACTGGTGCCACTGCGGGCCAGCCAACTATCCTCGCCCATGCAAAAGCGGGTCATAAGGCTAGTTAGGGCTGCCATTGTCCTTGGTTTTTCCTGGACGAGGTGTCTGGCAAGCCTTTCGTCCCGGACACTATGTTTGAAAGCCGCTAAGGCTTCGGCGTCCGGGCAATTGACAATTTGATTCTTCTTAGTGAGGAACATGTTCCAAAGCTTTCGGGTTGACTCTCTGGGTTGTTGGATTATATGACTTAAATCGTTTGCATTCAGAGGTCGGACATAGGTCCCTTGAAAATTAGCCCTGAAAGCGTCCTCGAGCTCTTCCCAACTTCCAATTGAGTTTTTGGGGAGGCTTTTCAACCAGTGCCTAGCGGGTCCTTTCAACTTTAAGGGCAAGTATTTGATGGCGTGGAGGTCATCTTCACGAGCCATGTGGATGTGAAGGATAAAGTCCTCAATCCAGACCCCAGGGTTTGTTGTTCCGTCGTATGACTCTATGTTCATGGGTTTGAATCCTTCTGGGAATTCATGGTCCAGGACCTCGTCGATGAAGCATAGGGGGTGTGCGGCACCCCTATATTTGGGTGTGTCTGACGGTTGTAGTGTTCGGTTTTGATTCCGAACTATTATTCTATCAGTATAGTCATTTGGGCGGCGATGATTCTATGCCGGAACGCGCTTCCTAGGTCTGTAAATGGACCTGGTCAACCCGGCTTTTTTGTGTAGGTCCTCACGTAGGCCGTGTGCTGACTTGTGTACGTCATCGTTAGCCGCCCTGTCGCGACCACGGGGTGGCTGGTCCGGTTGATCGGCCGTTTTATTTTCCGGCTGAGCGGGCTCTAAGGCCTCGTCGTCGAATTCAGACAACAACTTGCGCTTTGGATAGCTTTTTGTGTGGCGATTACCGCCGTACTTTTCTTCCGTGTCAAGCACTTTATTACATCTGCTGTTGAGCGTATTCTGCGTGCTCTTAAGCCTTTACTTCTGCTTCTTCAGGCTCCGCGCGGTTTCAATGAGCCTTTTATAAAGGTTCTCTTGTTCCAAGTGCCTTTCAGGGATGATGTGTGCATCGTCGTCCGTGCTATTCATGTCTCCAGAGACAGGTTGATGAGTTTTACCCTCGGGGTTGTCGTGACCGGACAACGGCTTCGTACTATGTTTGCCGTCCGCTGGTTCACCCTCCTCCACCGCTGGGTTCATGTGGTCGTTGTCTCCATTGGGGTCGACCTGGGTGTTACTCTTTCTTGCACTGTTATTGCTATTTTTGCCGGGGCAGGATTTGGAGCGGCGTTTACGCTGTCGCTTTGGTTGCTTCTCGAGGGAATTGTCCTTCGCTGCTTCCTCCCGTTGCTCGTCATCATTTCTTTGGGTGTATCCACCATGTATATATCATGTGATGAAGTGGCAGTCTAGCGCCCTGCGGGTGGTGGTTCCTGTTTGTCTCCTGCATCGTCGTCCATACCGTTGATGTCTCCGGAGCCGAAATCAAGCATGTCAGTTAAGTCATCGACAGTGGCTATTAAGTGGGTGGTGGGTGGGGAGCGAATTTCTTCGTCGTCCGCTTCCCACTCGAGCCGAACACAGTTCGACCAAGGGCCTCCTGACAAGGAGAGAGACCTTAATGAATTTAGCACATCGCCCAAGGGCGAGTGCTGAAAGATATCCGCGGAGGAAAACTCCGTGATCGGCGCCTGATCAGATTTGATGGGTACAGACGCAGGCGGTTCGGAGACCGTGGCCGGGGATGAATCCAAAGGTCCGCCAACACATGTCTCATAGGGGGTGAAGTTAGTATTCAGCTCTATCATCGCTGAGTGTGCGGCCTCTGGGGCGGGGTCTATCCACCCGTCCTTGGACGGCAAGATCTGTTCCGGATTGAGGGTCGGAGTAGTTACAGGTGTGATCTCCCGAACACTGTCCCATGGCAGAGCTAAATCATGCTCATCGTGACTATGCGGCATACCTGACATGGGTTCGAATCCGTCGAAGATCAAGTCTCCATGGATGTCAGCAGTATAGTTCAAACTTCCAAACCTGACCTGATGGCCAGGGGCATAGCTCTCGATCTGCTCCAGATGGCCAGGCGAGTTGGCTCGCAGTGCGAAGCCACCGGATACGAAGATCTGTCCGGGGAGGAAAACCTCACCCTAGATCGCATCATTGCCGATGATCGAAGGAGCCATCAAGCCTTATGATGACGACAAAGTGGAACTCTCAATGAAAGCACCAATGTCGGTGTCAAAACCGGCGAATCTCGGGTAGGGGGTCCCGAACTGTGCGTCTAAGGCGGATGGTAACAGGAGGCGGGGGACACAATGTTTACCCAGGTTCGGGCCCTCGCGATGGAGGTAATACCCTACTTCCTGCTTGATTGATCTTGATGATATGAGTATTACAAGAGTTGATCTACCACGAGATCGGAGAGGCTAAACCCTAGAATCTAGCCTATGGTATGATTGTTGTTGTCCTACAGACTAAAACCCTCTGGTTTATATAGACACCGGAGGGGGCTAGGGTTACACAGAGTCGGTTACAATGGAGGAGATCTACATATCCGACTTGCCAAGCTTCCCTTCCACGCAAAGGAGAGTCCCATCCGGACACGGGATGAAATGTTCAATCTTGTATCTTCACTACAAAAAAAAGACACATCCGTGACATTTTGGGCCGAACGGAAAAAATTTCTGTCATACATATGACACTTCTGTGATGATAATTGTGACAAAACTCAGTATCATCATAGATGTGGTGGGCTCCTACTTCTATGACAAAAAATCATGACAGAAAATGGGCTTTTCATCCTGGGCGGGCCGGAGATGCAGCTGCATGACATTCTTTGGGCCGTCCATGACGAAAAAACCGTTGTAGAAGCGAGGGGGAGGAAAATTTCGGGGAGTTCCCGGTTACGGTGGGAGGTCGGGGGCCGAGCGATGCATGTTTCTCTCATACACGTACGTGCGTGTGTGCGAGGCGTTGGCTCTAACTGAGCCCGAGCGAGGCGTTGGTCTCTAACTAAACCTGAGCGATTGCACAGCAGGCTACGCGTTACTGAACCCGAGCGATCGATCGATGGCTGTTAACTGGACCCGATCGAGCGATTCCTTCGCTGCTGCTGCTAACTGAAGCCGATCGATGCTGCCTCTGGGATGAACAGTGAGCGTTGTGGGGGTTTGGATGAACAGTGAGCGGTGGCGTTGCCTCTGGATGAACATGGCCCCGTGGTGTGGTGGAGGGCTGGATGAACAGTAGACGGCGGAGGGGTGCCCGTGGAGGGGTGGTTGAACAAGATCCCGTGGTGTGGAGGGCTGGATGAACAATAGACGATGGAGGGGTGCCCGTGGAGGGGTGGTTGAACAGTAGCCGGTGGAGTAGCGCGTGGTGGAGGCTGGATGAACAGGAGCCCGTGGGGGCTGGAGGAGGTCCACGGTGGAGATGAACAGTATACCGTGGAGTCCCGTTTTGCGGTACGCCACATCCCTCCCGATGAACAGGACCCCCGTTTCGACCGGAGGAGGTCCGTTTCGTCCGTTTTGCGGTACGCCACACCCCTCCCGATCAACATGACCCCCGTTTCGACTGTAGGAGGTCCGTTTCCTCCATTTTGCGGTACGCCACACCCCTCCCGATCAACAGGAACCCCGTTTTGACCGTAGGAGGTCCGTTTCCTCCGTTTTGTGGTACGCGAGACCCCTCCCGATCAACAGGACCCCGTTCAGGCCTCGTTTCCATCGCCTGTTCCATCCAAGCCCTCCCTATGAACACGACCACGCATTCCGTTCCGACCCAGCCGGTTGGCCCCACGCATTCCGTTGCCTCCCGATGAACACGACGCATTCCGTTGCCTCCCCATGAACACGACGCATTTCGTTGCCTCCCCATGAACACGATGCATTCCGTTGCCTCCCCATGAACACGACGACGACCCTATTTCTCCGTTCTAACCCAGCCATGTACACGAGCCCTGGCCGTACGTATGCGCGAGTAGGCGTTCGAGACCCCACCCGTATGTACACATACGAGGCCGTATTTTCTTTCTTGCACCCTGGCCGTTGTACGTACGTGTACATGCTACGTGCGCGCCTCTACTACGACACGTGCGCGCCTCTACATCGACCAGTATGTATGTACATGTTCGCGACTAGAATGACAACGCTACGTACGCTTCGACCAGGTGGGTCCCGACTGTTAGGCACTTCCTTGCGTGCGAAGATGTAGCTGGTGGGTCCCAACAGTCAGGGGGGCGAATCGTTTTGTTTTTTTGCCTGGACGCACTTCCTTGCGTGCGAAGGTGTAGCTGGTGGGTCCCATCAGTTAGGGGGCAAACGTTTTTTTTTGCGAAACACGGTGGCCCGTCCGGTGGGTCCCCTCTATCAGGTGAAGGAATAATTATTTTGCATGTAATAAGGAGGCACTTCCTTGCTGCGGCCATGGACCCAGCTGTCAGCCTCTCCACGTACAATCCACGTCCGATGGAAGCCGTTCCTTGACCACGTTGACCACGCCGCGCCGAGAGCACGAGGGCGATGGACGACGACGAGGCCTAGGAAGGGGACGACGCGGATCCGGGGAAGATGCGGCAGTGGATGCCCACGCGTAGAGGAGTACGAGGGTTCACTGGTTCGCTGCGGTGTGAGGCTGCCGTCGCCGCAGAATAACAGGGGGTGTGGGTGAGTAGAGGGATGGCCAGGCCAGCGGTGGGAGTAGTAGGGGGCGGTTAGTCCTCCGCCGCATCGCAGCCGGCCACGGGAGGCAGGAGCACGAGGCACGACCGACGCTGGTTTGGGCGGCTGGAGCAAGAAGACCAGAGGTTGAAGAAGCACTACGGTCGTTGGATGGACATCGTACGGCCACTGGAGTTAGAATCGTGCATATTGACTAAGTTGACAAAGCCCTCCGTCGCCGTCAACTTAGTAGGCCCACAAGTCAGCTTGCCACTATACTGGGTCCCAGCTAACAGGGGGAGTATTCATTTTTTGTGCGTAATAAGGAGGCACTTCCTTGCGTGCGAAGATATAGCTGGTGGGTCCGAGCTGTCAGCGGTGGTAATGTTTTTTTTCGCGAAATACAGAGGCCCTTTCGGTGGGTCCCTGATGTCAGGTGGAGGAATCATTACTTTGCGCGTAATAAGGAGGTATTTCCTTGCGTGGGGCCGTGGACCCAACTGTTGGCCTCTCCATGTACAGTCCACTTCAGATGCATGTCGGTTGTCGACCACGTTGACCAGGTCACGCCGAGAGCAACAGGGTGGTGGACGACGGCGAGGCCTAGGAAGGGAACGACACGGAGGCAGGGAAGACTCGGCAGTTGTTTCTCACGCGGAGGGGAGTACGACTGTACGAGGGTTTACTGGTTCGTCTGCCGTCGCCGGAGAATAACAGCAGGTGTGGGTGAGTAGAGGGATGGCTAGGCAGCGATGGGAGTACGGTGGGGCGGTGAGGCCTGCGCGGCAGCACAGCCGACCGCGGGGAGGAGGGAGCAGGCAGTCCCGCCGGCGCTTGTTTGAGCGGCTGGAGCAGGAAGAGAAGAGATTGAAGAAGCACGACGGCCGTTCGATGCACATAGTACGGTCACTAGAGCTAGAATCGTTCATATTGACTAAGTTGACAAAGCCCTCCGTCCCCATCAACTTAGTAGGCCCACAAGTCAGCCTCCCACCATGGTGGGTACCAGCTAGCAGGGGGAGTATTCATTTTTTGTGCGTAATAAGGAGGCACTTCTGGTGGGTCCGAGCTGACAGCGGGGGGGGGGGCATTTTTTTCGCGAAATACGATGGTCCGTCCGGTGGGTCCAGCGGTCAGGGGCAAACGTTTTTTTCTCGAAATACGGTGGCCCATCTGGTGGGTCCCAGCAGTCAGGGGGGAAACGTTTTTTCCGCGAAATACTGGTGGCCCGTCCAGTGGGTCCCTGCTGTCAGGTGGAGGAATAATTATTTTGCGCGTAATAAGGAGGCACTTCCTTACGACTGCCGTGGACCTAGGTGTCTGCCTCTCCACGTACAGTACTCTTCCGATGGAAGTCGGTTGTTGACCACATTGACCACGCCGCGTTGAGAGCACCACGGCGGTGGACGACGGCGAGGCCTAGTAAGGGGACGACGCGGAGCCCGGGAAGATGCGGCAGTGGATGCCCACGCGGAGAGGAGTACGAGGGTTCACTGGTTCGGCTGCGGTGTGAGGCTACTATCGCCGTAGAATAACAGGGGGAGTGGGTGAGTGGAGGGATGGCCTGGCCAATGGTGGGAGTAGTATGGGGACGGTGAGGCCTCCGCGGTAGCACAGCCGGCCACGGGAGGCAGGAGCATGCGGCACGACCGGCGCTGCTTTGGGCGGCTGGGGCAAGAAGACCAGAGGTTGAAGAAGCACTATGGCTGTTGGATGGACATTGTTGACCACGCCACACCGAGAGCACCAGGGCGGTGGACGAGGGCGAGGCCTACGAAGGGAACGACACGAAGCTGGGGAAGACACGACAGTGGCTGCCCACGCGGTGGAGAGTACGAGGGTTGACTGGTTCGGCTGCCGTCGCCGGAAAATAACAGGAGGTGTGGGTGAGTAGAGGGATAGACAGGCCAGGGATGCGAGTATGATGGGGCCGTGAGGCCTGCCCGGCAGCACTGCCAGCCACGGGAGGCGGGAGTATGCGGTTCTGATGGCGCTGGTTTGGGCGGCTGGGGCAGGAAGATCAGAGACTGAAGAAGCACGATTGTCAACGCTGGTAGAGTTGATTGTTGACTAAGTTTCTTTTTTGAGAAACCTTGTGTACGCATTAACTTAGTAGGCCCACAAGTCAGCCTCCAAATCTGTGGCAGACAACATAAAGCCCATTTGCTATTTTTTATAATTTGCACCCCATTTGCTAATTCTTAAGTAATTTATTACAGCCCATTTTCTGCCCAGGACCACGGTCAAAAAGTTCGACCTTATTTTGCATATTTCGGTGGAGTCTGAACTGTTGTAATCCCGAAATGATAAATATTTTTAAGAACTTATTGATTTGCCAAAAAATCGTTTTGTTTTTGTAAGCAAATAAGACGTGGGACATTTGAGTTGGTTTAAGGGAAAACCAGAGGTAAGAAAATCAGCTCTGGGTGGGAAAAACAACAAAAATCAGGATGTAAATATGAAAAGGGAATTTTATGTGTTTTCAATATAATGATACGTGTATATGAACTAGTAAAAGTATAGGTAGAGATTAGAAAACGGATGTAGGACATGCGTTTCAAGAGGATAATAGAACTGGGCTGTGTGTTTGATTCAGTGAAAAAACTGCCTGCGGATGTTGTAAGACAAAATATAACTAACGCTGGCGGGCCGGAGGCCAGTAGATACCTACTGGATTTTTGTGCCCCGTTGTCGTCATGGGCTAGTCCTGTTAAAAACAAAACCAACCCTGGGCAGTCTACAGCCCAGTTAAAACTTGCTCGACCTGAAAAAACAATATACGTGCTCAATAAACGAGAGAATTCTTCAAGTACAGACTGATAACTGGGATGCAACACGGATATTGTTTTTATTATCGTGATAATAAGTGCATGCACTTGTTTCGAAAAAATTGGAGAACTAGGAATTCGAACGGCGGATGCTTATGCTACCCATCAAATAAAAATCAGGTGCTTGAAAATTTGTTTCAAAACAAATGATTCAGCTTTATATCCACGTCGACCCTCGGCATGATGGTTGGAAGCAAATGCAAGTTCATACCAAAAGATCGTTAACAACAATACCAACTTGCGGACGACAAGGTAGTACAACTACCAATACCAAACTAAATTATAATCTTTTTACTCCTGGCCCTAGTGTTCGTCTGGCAGAAAATCTTGCAGAGGACCAGCTCTCGCTCCTTATCTTGCTCCAGGTCCCCGAGGTGGTACTGGTGCATCACCCAGTTGGTCCTCTGCTGGTCGAAGTTCTTGTTGCTGTGCAGCACCAGAACCTTTTTTGCTGCCCGTCTGCCGGCTGTTGACCATCATCGGCAAGGTATTGCCGGTCTTGTGCCACATTGTGTGCATGCCACCCTCCGACTGTATCTTGCGACGCGTCCACGTGCCCCTTTTGAACGCCCTGGAATTGTGCTGGAAGAAATGCTTCCTTAGGCCACTCAGTGTGATACCTGCAGTATTGTGAAATACAGGTTTTAGTGTACCTAGTTGGCATTTTCATAACATCTTTGGCATGTTGCAGTCACTTGTTTCACTTTTTATTAACTGTCAAATTGTAATTGCTTCACCAGGTTTGCGTCTAAAAATAAAAATAGAGTTATAAACAAAGGAATATGTTTGTGCAAGTAGACGGCTGATCGTTGTCTTACCTGGAAGTTCCTCAGGTTGGGTGTAGCATATGTCGTGCTCGCCGTCAATGGTTGGTATGAACAAATCGATGAGAGACTGAAATCTCGCACTGTCAGCACTCACTTTGGCCTCAAGGTGCTCGATCAGCTCCTGATCCGTGGGATCGAACTTGATGCCAGCCGGCAGCAACGGCCAATCCTTCTTCGACTTGCATCCGTAATTCCAGTTATATGGTACTCAATGTATGATCAAACGATTGTTTTAAGTGAATGATGAAAGATTTCGACAGATAAGTGGTACTCCAAATCTGAAGTCCAGAATACACGAACACGCCGCCGGGATTCTTGTGTCACCTCACGCGCAGCGTGTTGTCACATCAATTCAATGTGTGGACATGATGAATAATTTGACCGACGTATACTAGTACTGCTACTGTATTGGAGTACTTACTAGTCGTATTTAGTGTCACAATTTATACATAGGTTTAACTAAGAAGTATGCACTTGAAGCCTAACTGATATATATATATATATATATATATATATATATATATATATATATATATGGCTTCTGCACAACATCTCCATCATCATTATCAGTGCATCCTACGGAGGTGAGTTAGGATGCACTTGATCCCAGGAAGGTATCTATCCTTCAAACCAGAGGAGTGCTTCAAACTAATAACAGTACATAATATCCAACAAAAGAGGGTCATGCTACAGTAGCAGAATACATGGCTTAGTCTAGATATCAGCACGAATCAAGTTGTGCATATTTGCTGTTGGCATGAACCACATCGCCGCATGTCGGGTTTGCAAAATCCATCCATCGCATGGAAGCTTGATGCCTTTCACACACTGAAGATTATCTGGCAACAAGCTGTGTCGATGAATCTCTGGATATGGTGATTCATGAAACCCATGGTATGATGTGTAAACACAGCCCCCCCCCCCTCGCGAATGGAAGTTGCATAGCACAGTAATCATCGCCGGTGATATGATCGATGATTGGTTGGATGATCGGATAATTGAGCCCGAGGAACAAGGAGTGGTTGCCGAGGCTGTAAACCCACCTCCGGTTGAATACGCCTGGCCCAACGGATCTGGGATCTTTCTCGAACACGAAGCAGCAATAGCCATCAATGTCACGAACGCCCACACATTGTACTGCATGTGGTTTGATGTAATGGTTTGGTCAATTTGGTACGTGCGAATGAGCATCAAATGACCGCTGTCAGCTGAACGGGCGATAAACCACCAGCCATCGGCTGGTATGATTCCAGGTCCTGGAATCATGAAGGCCAGCGCATTTGCGTCTGCTGCAACAATTCAAATTGGAGACCAAAAGGACAAAAATAAACAATCATGTTCGGAGTATGTGTGGAATTAAGATTATTATAACAGTGACACATATCATAGACAGAGAATTGCAATGTCATGGTCATAATCATACCCCAAGTTAAAAAAATAAGCCAATGGCTTTCATATTCTAGCAATATGTCATGGTTCATACATCATGTAACAATGAGAGGAAAACAACGATGACATCACCTACTCATATTCTACCATAGCACTTACTACTACTGTTCTCATATCAACTCTAAGCAATAACATGCGCTGTTATAAAAATCTTGTAAACAGAGGAACATATAGCAATCAAGATGTTATGCTCATAATATGTATTCTAACAATCATTAGATGCCAATTATTCTTATATCAACTCTAACAATAACATGTGTGGTCATAAAAATCTAGGAAATGAGAGGAACATATAGCAATGATGTGGTTATAGACATGCTATGCATTCTAAATTTGTAACAAATGAACAGGCAGTCATATTCATAAGGTAAAGATGAGATGAGATAGAACAATTACACAACGATAGATTCCACCAGTATAGGCAGCCAATCTTTGCGTCGACCACGTAAACGATGCCATCATGCACTATAGCATCAGACAGAAATGTTGCCTCAACAGGATTGATGATGAGCCATAACCATGTATGGCGACCGGATTCCAGATAGACTAATCCCATGTTGAACAAGGCAATGAGCTTGTAATCCATGTAGTCTTCTGATGGTGTGGGCACTTCGTAGATTACAACTTTCTGCAAACAGAGGTCGAGCCAAAAGCTTGACGCGTCTCATGCGTAGTAGGCAGGAGTGTCTGGCGGGCCGCGAGGCTCGATGGCGGCGGTATCCAACGATGGAAAGGTGATCCCTCGCTGGGTGTAGATATCCACGAGACGCCGCAGACTACCGTTGTGGTGGATGAGGATGATCCAGTTGGCCTTCATGCCCGCCCAGTAGTGGTCGCGCATGAAGGACAAGTGGACGGGTAGTGGTAGCATGTCGAGGGGCACCACGGCAAACTTCGTAGGATCATCAAGTTGGTGTCTGGGCCACCTGCGAGGACCAGGCATCAGCAAGCAGGGTGTCTTGAAAAGAGCTGGCCGGTTGCAGACGAGTAGACGGTACAAAGACACCGAGCATGCGGCCAGACGGACGGTGCTGAGTAGGTCCATACGACTATAGATCTGCTCCAGGAGAACATCGGGGAGGGAATTCCAATCGCGGCTCTGCGTGTCAGTCGGTTCTGCCATTGGGGTTTTCGGTGCCTGCGAGCCAGCGGGGAAGTGGATTCGGGCGGGCGAGCGAAGAAGCTTCTCCTCGTGTGGCCGAGCAATGAGCGGGGGGATATGGTACGCGCGAGCTACCAAGGAAGATGGAGCGGGTGGGCAAGCACTGAGCGGGGGTAAATGGTGTGCGGCCGACGATGGGGAAGAGAGGAGGAAGAAGAAGAGATGGCAGTACTAGGTAAGGCTGATTTAGTAACACCAACACGCTGGTTCAGCTTATTAATTACGTGTCCCATCTGCTGCAGCGTGTATTGTCACTTCACTGCGAAAACTAGTTGAATAGTTCTCTCTGACCGAGATGGGGAATAATGGATCGCGAGGACTTCCTTTCTACAATATCCCGATGCCTCTACGCTCACTTCACTCATTTTGCTCCGTACCTAGTCACTTGTTGAAATATGTAGAAAGACAAATACTCCATATTCAGGAACAGAGGGAGGCTTTTACTCTGTACTGTTTGGGAACAGAGGGAGTATCACCATATGGAGGGAACAGAGGAAGCTTGAAATATGAACATGTCAATGGGAGGGAGTAAGCCCCATGCATGCATGCATGCATGCATGCAACATGCAACACTCACACGTACACATGGACGCATGCAACACTCATGCACCCATGCGGCACACAACACATGACGCAACACACACGCTCATGCTCAAGTGCTCTACCTACTCCCTACGTCCGTGAAAGACTGTACATTTAGAGATTTACACATTGACCAGGGCATAATTAACGCCCAAAAGTAGCAGACTTATGTGTGCATGCGACCATTGAGATAAGAAGATTAAATGAAGGCCGTTGCATGCTATAATTAAGGATAGACATGTAGCCTATACCTATAGCACAAGTTGGTGCATTAGTCAATCAATATCGATTTATATTAAAGTCTAAATGCATTGGAAGTGTAGATGTACATCATGTACTACACTCTTTGGTTTATTGCCGATGTACACTCTTTGTTGGAAGACCGAGGGAGGACACGTGCATGCACTCACATACATAGCCAGGGCGGTTCGCGCGCAAGGGTTGGACTCGTGTCGCGCCTGCATAAAGTTTTGTTTAACTGATTTCTTTGCTCTGCCAACTGACAGGTGGGACCCAGAAACTAGGTGACAATTTAACCAGTCAACAAAGTGCCACGTCGACTATGTGGCCAGTCAATAGGGTGCAATACAGTGCTCTAAGATGAGCTAGTGATCGTATAATTGCCGCAAAACTATATATAGTGACCGTAAAGAGCGTATTGTTACATACCTTGACCGCCAGTGTATTTTTCTCATTTCAAATTAATCCATATTAATCGGAAAGGACGCAGTATGGACTACTACTACTAGTACTAGTACTGCTTTGATGTGTCCCGTCAACTCACCGAACGAGGAGAAGCTTGCTTACTACGCCTCTCCCTCGCCCACGCGCGCGGTGGTTCGTAGGACGAGGAGAGGGTTTTGACTACAGCGCCCTCTCCCTCTCCCTCGCCCTCGCCCTCGCCCTCGTGGTGGACGTGTAGCAGTTCAATCTGTGTCAGATTGCCAGAAGCATATTGTACTGTAGTATCATCATTGTTGGACCTTCCGAAGAGGTGAAGAGCGAAGTGCAAGGTTCACACGAGTACGAACTGTTGAACCTCCTGAAGAGGCAAAGAGCCAAGCGCAAGGTTTTATAGGAGTTGTCGTCCTAGTAGGAGTGTATTACAACTATAGCGAACGATGCTACTGTATGATGCTACCACGTCACGTATATCCAAACTGTGCCACCTTTTTTCTCAAAGAGCGTGTTGGAGCCCGTGCAACAACTACACAAGTTGCACGTACACATAACACATTTACTAGTAATAAATTCTAGAGGACAAATGCCAGTATGCCACACAAGTTCATCTCCAATTCATGTGATAAATTTGTGCACGACTAGTCTACATATATTCACAGCGCTACCGTTCACAATTACCGTACTCCACTAACACGTTATAGATGGGCTACATGTCCTCCTCCAGGTTCCAGTCCCAGGTGTTCTTCATGGATGGCACGATCCATAGCGGTGGGCAATGGGAATCATTGTCGCAGCTTTCTAGTCCGGTTCCACACGATGGAGACTCATCCAAGCTGAAGCGACATAAATCAGGGATAGCGTGTCCGAGCATGTCGTTCATCCGGCGGTGCGCACTGAAGACACAACCATGCTTCATGAACGGCAGGCCTTCCGTGTCGTGCACGGAAGGTGGCATCCGCTTCACAATGGGGTAGCTGTCCCCGATGAAAAGCGAGTACTCACCAAGAGTGTTCCTCGGCACCCACGTAGTATCACGGGGGTCGACCTCGGCGTCGTTCATCTGGTACACGCGGCATCCCAAATCTGGACACATGGTGACGTACATAGTCAAGGTCCATGCATAATAATGTTGTGCTCAAATATGGCGGTCAGTAATACTGTGCATCAAATAGTACTACTCCGGTATAGAGGAACTAAAATAACCGGCTTATTATATATAGCCAGTCTTGGCTACATGGATGAGATAGTAAGACATGGAAAAACAAAAATGGTGGCAGCTAGTGGGTTCACGTCTTCAAGGGCCTAGCTAGCTATACGCGTCCTCCAAGGTAAAAAGTACTCCTACTAGTACTACAAAGTATACTACTAGTACAACAATGAAAGAGAAGGTGAGAGGGTTAAAAATGGAATACCTGGGTAGATGGTGACGGCCCGGTCGTGGTAGATTGTGTGACCATGTTGCACATCAGTGGTACCATGGGTAACGACTGCTAAGATAGTTGATCCCAATATGCGAAAGTCAGCTACAAGGTTCCAGGTTAGACCGAATCGCGGATGCAAATGCACAGCCAGGATCGGCGATCTTATTTTGATCGGGGGATGACTGGTCCCTGCAAAATAATGGAGTACCGTTCGGGATGCAAATGATGGTTTGCGCATTCCGCTTGTAATCTCCCGTACCATAGGATGGCAACCAGATGAAACAAGTCCCCTGGCTTGTCACCGCAAAGATGCAGCCTAGATGGCGCACGGCGTCTTCGAACGTGTAGGGGTACAAATCTGCCACCGCCAACATGCGCCAGCCTCTGCCGTTACTGCCTCTTGCATTGATGGCAATCCTTATGTGGAACACCGCGATGAGATAGTAATCGTCGTAGCCACATCGCTTTGTTGGTGATGTCACTAGAGATATATTATGTTTCAATTAGAATATATTCCTTGGGCTATTTTGGTGAGGTCGGGGAGGGATGTGGTTGGTTTTAAGATTCTAAATATGGGTTTTTCTGCAAATTGGTAGACAAGTGGGATGTTGGTGAGAAAAGGCAACAACTTACCTCACAATCGTTAGATGTAGATCTAATGGTTAAAAATGACGGATGGCAGACACACAAGCATCACCAACTTAGTCTTGTGTAGGAGTACTAGCAAGATCCGTGCATTGCACGGAACATCAAGTTGCATTTTTTATAAAACACTTGTTGTGATTCACCCTTGCGGGAGTAATCCCATGTGTAAAAACTAACGATATCTCAAGAAATATGAGATAAGGTGAAGAGGAGTGGGGTGTGGTGGTGGTTGGTGGTCGGACTGAGCAGAGGCATGGGGATTGACAACGCCGGCAGCGCCATCGGGCCAGTTTGTTCCAGAGGCTTCCTTTCTTAATTTCTCAACAATGAGGTTTGTTGGAGATAAGGATGAACGAGGGAAGGCCTTGTCTGCAAATGTGGAGAGGGGTGCGGGTATCTTTTAGTTTAATTTCCACCCGTCACATATATATCGTACGATCTATATTGCAAGATGGCACACGTACGATCATCACCAACTCGGTTTTTTGTAAGAGAAGAAATATAAGTATGGATATACAAACGTATTATCGATACTTGCTTCCGTAAACTAGCATCTACATTCTATTCAACGCCTCGTCATGTGGGGCCTTAGCACAATGACTTCTCGACTGTGTAAAACAAAGATTTTCCCGTTGCTGACAAGGAGGGGGTGATGGCGGTGCACTTTTTGGCTTGCTCTACTCCTAGTAGTCATACTAGGTGGTCTAAGCACGTGTAGATTTATTCTTTTTCACATCTCGTGTTTGCCGTACTGCCACGACTGTTGATGAATAGACGGTAAGTTATTCATGGGGAAACCCTTGTTAAGCGTGTTTGCGAGAGAGAGAGAGAGAGAGGATAGAGACTGAGGCAATGATAACAGATTCTTTGTGTCTATGTGTGTGGAGGATAGAGAGAGACATGTACATGGGGCTTTGTATTGTGTAACATGGAGACACATATACATAATTAGAGAGTGAGTGTGTGATATACACATGCGGACATGAGGAGAGATGAGGATCCAGATAAATGGGTGTTTGTGCGTGTCTGTGTGTGTTTGTGCACGCGTTTATGTGTGAGAGGGAGAGAGTGTATGTGGAGTAGAGAGACCACTGATGATGTAAACCTAGTATAAGGGAAGGGGGA